>NC_092340.1:129789000-130093000 GCF_046630445.1 Rutidosis leptorrhynchoides | reverse complement strand
ATTTTATAAAAATATTATTTTTATATTATATTTTATAAAAGTATTAAACTTATATAATTAAAAATAATACTTAAACTTAAAATTACAAATTATTATTAAAACTAAAAACTAATAATTAATATTTAAAGTAAACCCTAATAATAATAATTATTAAGAAATAAAAACCCTAAATCAGTATTAATTACGTACGATGTTGTGCTGTCAGCCTATATCATGCGATCGCATGATATTATAGCTTCACAATCATGCGGTCGCATGACCCAACAATCCAGCAAAATTTTGGGCTATTAATCGGCTCGGCCCAAATTTAATTTTATTTATCTTTTTTCTGATTTTAAAGAAAATATTTATAGAATATTTAAATAAAATATAATAAACTTATATTTTAATATCTTAAAAATAAAAGTAGTTTTTAATTTTATAAATAAAGTTCTTAATATATATATATATATATATATATATATATATATATATATATATATATATATATATATATATATATATATATATATATATATATATATATATATATATATATATATAAATTTTATATATTTTTTTATTTTTTTTACACTTAAACAAAATATTTTTACGAAATAAGAAATAAAATATTTTTACAAAAATATAGTTTTAATAAATATAGCATTTTTCACCGAGTCCCCGGCAGCGGCGCCAAAAACTTGATGTTATGTGAGGTGTAGTACGAAATAGTTATACATTTACTACAAAATACTAGTAAATACGATACAATTTTACACAAGTTATTTATTTATTTATAGAATGGATATACCTAAACCTTTCTACAACACTTATAGGCAGTGTACATAATCGTAGAGTAGTGTAGTTTTTAGTAAGTCCGATTCGTTCCACAGGGAGCTAGCTGAGTTTAACGCTATATTTTTAACAACTATTTTTGTATAAAATATATATAATTATATATAGTAATATTATTATAAAAGGGGGTTTTTACCGTTTAATGACCGGTTTGTCGATTTTAAATAAAGCGTAAAGATAAATGACAATAATATAAATGACAGAATTTAAATTGCGATAAAGTAAATTGCAGTAATTAAATGACAGTAAATAAAGGTACGATGAAATATGAAATAAAAGTATTATGCTGATTTAAACTTCCGTAATCATGATGTTTGACATTTTGATTTTAATTAATTGTTACCCGGGTTAATTGTTCTTTATCCTGGTTTATTTGATACCTATCAGGTTTTTGTCCATAATTGTCCATCGGTCATAATTATAAAATGCTCATCAATATTAACCTTATTCCCGAAGTCAAATATTCCAACTAATTAGGGATTCGAACTGTAACAAGGTTTTAATACTTTGTTAAAAATTACACCAGGTTATCGACTGAGTGTAATCCAAGATTTTAATACTTTGTTGACAATTACACTAATTATCCTTGTATGTAATCCACCCCTGTTTTAATGAGATATGTATATTAATTTACCCATTTGATCAGAATAAATAATCAATTACCAAACCCGAATAATTAATTAAATGATCGTAAAAGATGTTGTATAAACGTCACTAAATAGAACATACATAATCATTTTAATAATTATTAGATTAACTAATTTGAAGATAGGTTCGACAGATTCTAATGAGTTGTCATTCGATTAGACAATACCCCCTATCTATTAATAGTCAATAGTCCAATGTCCACAAGTGTCGGTCTTTTGTCCAAACCTTAATTATGGTACAAAATCTAATAACCCAACCTTAATTTTTAGTCCAACATCACGATTACTTTGGCTTAAATAAGCATAATAATAACTTAGTTACGAGACATTAATTTAAAAAGGAAAAACATAGCTTACAGTGGTGATTAATCGCGTAGCGTTGCACGGACAAAATTTCGACTTAAAACCCGTAAAATATTCTTACAATAACCTTATTATTATTAACTTAAATTAAAATTAAAATTAATAATATATATATTATATTGTTTTCAGAAAGAAAGGAAAATGAAAAAGAGGTGTTGAGCTCGTCCGAATTCGTGGCTATTTATAGCATTTGGCCAGATTTTGATGCCCATGCGATCGCATGGATTTTATGCCTTCTGGCCATGCGATCGCATGGCCGCCTGGGACATCTCACATATTTTTGTTTTCTTATTTGCCGACGTTTTATTATATAATATATATATATATATATATATATATATATATATATATATATATATATATATATATATATATATATATATATATATATATATATATATATATATATATATATATATATATATATATATATATATATAATTTTAATAATTATTTATATATTATATTATATTCATGTGCATAGTTGACTTGTAGTTTTAGCTCCGTTGCGTCGCTCATTGAGTGTTGACTCAGGTCCCGGTTCCGGATTTTCGAACGTCCTTGCGTACTATTTAATATCTTGTACTTTGCGTTTCGCGGCTTGTACTCTTGTAATTTTGAGATGTTTCTTATCAATAAATTGAACCAATTGGATTGTACTTTGTACTTTTGAGCTTTTTAGTCATTTACGTCTTCAAATCGTCGTTTTCTTCTTTTGTCTTCGCACTTATTTATTTAAACGATTATTACTTGAAAATAGAACAATTGCAACTAAAAGCTTTACATATTGGAAGGATATTGTACCTAAATATATGTTCATTTGGAGTACAATCATATATCTTTTGTTCAATACTTGGAGGTTCCAAGTCTGGCGCATGTGGTGGTTGATCGAATGCCATTTTCAGCCAAGCAACCCAGTGGCGTTGCTTCTACGCCTGGCTCTTCGCGAAAGAAATCGAGCGGTAAACGATATCCTGATCTTCCCACAAGGCGAGTTCCTCGTAAGAAGACCACTTGCATGCATGGGAAGAAGTCCACTCGGAAAGAGAGGCAAGACAAGTAGCGCCTTCGTCTTTCAAGGGTATACCTGTGATTCGCGCAATTTTCTACGAAATTTTAAGATATGCACTAATTGCTCGTTATTTTTGACAGATGGTGGTTACGGTCCAGGTATCGAGAAGAACCCCCCCCCCCCCCGATCTCATCCATCTCCTATTTAAGTCGATAGTGATTCTTTCATGGAGGAAGAGTGTGTAGGTCCTTCAAGTCCTACTAAAGACAAAGGTTCCCGGAACCCCAATATAGGGGAGGGATATCCTGATGATAAAATGTCGCTATGAGGGACATGTTGATTAGTCTTTGTGCCAAACTCGACTAGGCGTAGTCTGACAAAGATAAGATTCAAGCGCAACTTGATCGTACTAAGCACCAAAACAATGATCACGAAGAAACCATTCGTATGCTTGAAGTTCAGCGTGCTGATACTGAGCGATGCGCTAGGGTGGCTGATCATTAGTTTAAGATACTAAAATCGGGGCTTCCTACCATAGTCGATCATGCCTTAAATTGCAATAGTGTAAATAGTCGCTATTGTGACATGCGGAAGGCTATTCAACATGTTGAGTGTCTCCATTTTTAGGATATCATATGATAACTCCTAAATTATACAATATTTTGATAGCATATGGAGGAGTTATCTTGGTATTTTGAAACTATTTTAATACTTAAATACACTAAAACGGGTAAAAACAAGAAAATAGGTATTTTTAATATTTTGTTGAAGTTGTGTAGTAAACAGGATTAAAAACAATAAAAATAGTAAAAAGTGCAGAACACTTAACGAAGCCGCCAGCATAAGGACACTGAAACCGCCGGCTTACCTACCATATTCCAGAATGTTCCAGATTTGATCGTAGAAATTGAAGAACTTGGCGACCAAGCAAAATACATCCAAGCCGCTGGCTTCACACTGAAGCCGCCGGCTTATGTCACGCGGTTTAAAATTTTTGCTGCCCAAGTTCAAGATTTATTTAGAAGTTATTCTCATCTTGATCCGGAAGCAGTCAAGCCGCCGGCTTCACAATGAAGCCGCCAGCTTAATTTATACCAAAAGATTCGACGTACGCTTCAAGATCACGTTTTACATAGGCCCAACTCCAAGTCGCCGGCTTGG
Organism: Rutidosis leptorrhynchoides; assembly: GCF_046630445.1. Classification (NCBI taxonomy): domain Eukaryota; kingdom Viridiplantae; phylum Streptophyta; class Magnoliopsida; order Asterales; family Asteraceae; genus Rutidosis; species Rutidosis leptorrhynchoides. Next base: position 130,088,983 of record NC_092340.1, on the reverse strand, counting down.
GTTGGCGATTTTTGAAACTATAAATAGAGGCCTTGGGGTCAGTTTTATTTAGTTCAAAATTCTTGTACTCTGCATTCAGAGGCAAAATCACGAAATAGTTAGGTTTTCATCTATTACAACATTCAAGTTATTCAATCAAGTATTTGTTTTTCAATTCCTTTATTTCGGTATGATTTCTTTCATTAATCCTTTTCTTTTATTTATTTTTCCTTTAGTTATGGGCTAATAGTCGTACATATGCTTGAACTATGTAACACCTTGTGAACATTGCTTAATTATTTGAATCGCATGAAAGAAAACAGAAAACGGATCTGGTGTATGAAGCCGCCGGCTTCATATACCAGAGCTGCATGCTTCATCATATTATTGTGCAAATTTGTTACGATTTAAACTCAGATAAAATACAACAGTATTCGGCGAAAATATCCAAAAAAGTCAACGAAGCCGCCGGCTTCGTTGACCAAGCCACCGGCTTTATCCACTAATTGCAGAAATATTTAAATTCGACAGAATCTCCGGATTATCTGTTATGTCTTATGTCTAATTAAAATACCACTGTTTGAATAGTCTGATTTAAATAAACACAGTTACTATTAAGTTTTAACTAGAACATCACTAGGATTAAAACTTGGTAAACTTAAACATGATAAAAATCTGATCATTATAATAATGAGGGTTATAGCTAGTAACTATAATCAGGGTTTTGTTAATCATATTAAACCTACTATCAGGTCTTAAATAGGCAGTAAATCTAGACATCTATTCTAGGATTAACCTGATCAACTAGTCTTGGATTAGATATTCTTAGGCCGTTATTAAATCTGAATTTGATTTAAATTCAAAAGCAAATGTGAGCAAGGTGCGAAAGGTTCAAGCATGTGTTTTATTTAATATTGTTATTTCTTCAATTTATTTACTTACAATTTAATTGTTTCTTATTTCTTTGTTAATCAAAGCAACTAAATCTTAAAATCAAAAATTATATCTTCTGAATCCACTCGTTTTCTTGGGTCGAACCTTAACTTACTAAATACTAAATTACATCTTATCGGGTTTTGTTTCTCGTTTGGGTGTTAAAAGTAAACCGTAAATTAAGATATTATAAATTTAAAAGTTAGATTAAAAGATAGGCAATACTGCACACACTTTTGACACATCATCATAAAAAAGCACATGCAGCTGCCCGAGGTCATTCCTGATTGTATCCAAGAATGTCTTGTTCCTAACGCTCGCGCGACTGCCAGGATGACTGCCAAAGCTTTGCGCCATATCGCTATTCCCCGACAGGAGGAGCTTTCCCGCGATCCTCAAGCAACGGCGCGCAATTTAGTCAAGTCTAAGTTGCGAATGTATTTGTATTGTGATAATTTAATACGACGCCTGTATTATGTTGTAACTTTTTGTATTGTTGAAATAAAGATGTATTTTTTGGAAATATAATGTTCAGCACTTGATGATTATAAGCCACCTTATCATTTGTGCGGAATTAGATTGCATATGTTTTTTCTTGTGGACTTTTACATATTCCATCGTTATTTTATGAGTTGTTTTGTTGATTTAAGCGCATGATCGTGCGTTCTCATCGTTCGTTATTTTGACAAATTTCTTGTTGTACTCAAGGCATGTCAGCACAGACCTTTGTGTATATCGATGTGCACTCAATATTCACTTAGGTCGTGCGCTGGTATTTGTGTTTGATAATCTTCTAAACACATAATTGTTTAGGAATGAGGTCAAGCGTGACCAAGGCTTTTGTTTATAGTCATGACTTGCAATTCTCTAGGTCTTCTCGGGTAGGGCTAGGTCAACCCAATGTCCGTCTCCCTCTAGTTAAATAGTCTAGCATGTCACTAAACAAGCTTCTGCCGCACGGGAGCTAGATAAAGTCATCCCTTAAATAGGCAGGAATGCGCTAGTATCACATTGTGCAGTTCAAGTCAAGTAGCTATTCTGCTCAAAAGGTACAAGAAATAATAGAATGAAAATGACTTAGTGCTTTATTAAGTAAAAGATAGTACTATCGTATCGTATTATATCGTTGACCTATAAAGGCGCGACGTATAGTCATTATATGAAAATTAAGATAGATAGGTGAATGATCAATTCTCCTACTTCTTACATTACATATAACATTTTTTAAGTGCGGTAGAATGCCAAGTCCTTTTAATAGAGTCACCCTTGAGCTCTGCCAGTTTGTAGGTCCCGGTGTTACTGGTTCCGATGACTTTGTATGGTCCTTCCCAATTTAGGCCTAGTTTCCCAGTGTTCTGGACCCTACTTGCTTGATTATCGCGCCACACTAGGTCACCCACTTTGTATGTTCTTGCGATTACCCATTTCTCATAGTACTTTACGATGCGCTGTTTGTTGATTGCCTCACGAATTGCGGCAATTTCTCTGCGCTCTTCAACATAATCCAAATTGTTGCGCAATTCATCATTCTCCTTTTCATTGTATGATAGGATCCTTTCTGTTGGGATGGTGATTTTCGCCGAAATCACCGCTTCAGAGCCGTATACCAAACTGAATGGCGTCTCTCATGTGTTGTTCTTATGTTTTGTCTTGTGCGCCCAAAGGACTTTTGGGAGTTAATCTACCTACCCTTTTCGCTGCAATCCATAAAGATTAACAATCCATCACCCAGGTTCAATCATCGAAGTGAATACTAGGGATTTAGCTACTCATGGAAATAGTAAAAGCAAACAAACAAGAAGAATAGCAATAATCAACCATCGTAAAGATTAAATTAAAAGAAAAGAGTTTATCAATGATTAACAATTGAAATCCTAATGTTTTGATACTCTAAAATACCATACAAAGCAGTAAAATTCGTAACCCTAACACAAAGTTTCGTAAAAGAAAAACTGTATCATAAGTTAGGGGTTTTAATCCTATTTATAGGAGCTGCTCGATTCTGCTGACCGACATAGCTCCTCACGACCGTGACTTCATACCTCGCGATCGCGAGGTCTTCACAAATTGGAATCACGACCATGAAATCATGGATTACGACCGTGAAGTTTCATATTGGTTTAACTCATGTTATGTTCATATCTCTCGCCCGTAATAATGGATCTTACGCTAATGTGTAGGCTCGCGGCTGCGACTTTATGTATCGTGATCGCGAGATGTGATAAATACAGCAGACTTTGTTTCTTTACTTGATTTTTGCTTTATATTGACCAACACGGTTGAACCTCTAACAAAAACATCTAAAATGAACCCATGAAGACTTCTTTAGCTGAAAATATAATTTCTAACATAACCACGAACCAAAGTCTTCAATCTTCACCACATTATAATCAATTAAACAAGATATCGCGAATAATAAAATAGATAAATGAGCCGATATCACAACTTTTTTACCTATATTTCTTTTGCAATCCGCATCCCTTCTAACAGTGCTTCGTAATCAGCTTCATCGTTTTTCACTTTGAAGTTGAATCGTAGCACGTATGTGTGTTCTTCTTGGTGCGGACCTGTGAGCACCAGACCTGCCCCTGCGCCCTCAGAACCTAATGTGCCGTCAGTGTATAATTCCCATAATTCAAGAGAAGGCGCTTTATCTGTTCAGGGTCACAAATTGTATGCATGTCAGTCGCTGTTTCGACTAAGTAATCGGCCATTAACTGCCCTTTGATTGCGCTTCTGGCGTAGTATGTAATTTCATGTTCGTCCAGCTCAATCGCCCATTTGGTCGGTCTTCCTGATATTTCTGGTTTGTACAGCAATTTTCGGATAAGTTGATAAGTGAGCACCGTAATTGGGTGCGCCTAAAAATATATTTGTAATCTATGCGCGGTGATAACAAGTGCATACACTAGTTTCTCTATAGCTAGGTAATTCAACTCACTCCCTGAAAGTGCCTTGCTGAAGAAGTATATATGCATTGAACGTCTCCTCGCTCGGCGACTATAACTGAACTGACAGTCTCTTTGGAGACAGCGAGGTAGAGGATCAAGGTTTCGCTAGCTATAGGCGCTGTCAGCGTAGGAAGATCTTTGAGGAGGGCCTTCATTTCCTGGAACGCTTTTTCTGCTTCTTCAGTCCATTTGAAACCTGATTGTTTGACGCAGTCTTTCAACGTGTGGAAAAACGGAAGGGATCATTCCGCAGCTTTGGATAGAAAACGTGTCAGTGCTGCAAGTTTTCTGTTGAGGCTCTGAAGTTGCATTTTTGTCTTAGGAGAAGGCATTTTGTGACGACCCGTCCAAATCCATTTGGACGAATACATCATTCATTGATTTCATAGTGAGGTTTTAACCTCTACATGATACGTTTTGTAAACATTGCATTCTTTTGAAAAGGCACACCATAAATGAATATCTAATTTCAAGGTTTTTGACATCTGATGATTTCTACATATAGACAATCACCGTAAATAATAGTTCACAATAATACATCCATTGATAATGCAGTCAAAATAAGATACATGGTGATGATTTTGTGAATGCAAGGTTTTCTCGAATAAAACATGTATGACTCCATGCACATAGCTTGTATAACGTATAAGCAAACAGCGGAAGACTTCTAGTAACCTGAAAATAAACATGCTTAAAAGTGTCAACACAAAGGTTGGTGAGTTCATAGTTTTAATGTTGCGCATAATCTGTATATAAAGGTGGATCACAAGATTTCAGTTGTTTCATCCAGAAACGTTTATCAAAATATTCTACGAAATTGAACACACCCTGGTAACTAAGCTTTAATGTCTATATAATAAGTACCCCTGTTTTAACATACATGCAACCAACATGTACAATACACACAATCCAACATGTACTAAACTCAAATAGCATACGTCTGTTTTATAGTTCAGGCTAGGGTTTCTATACCTGGAACAGACGGGGATGTCAAGCCCTATGGATCCATATACAACTACTCGCGCCCACCAGTTCTTATAATCGGCAGTTACTAGTTACCAAAGCTAAGGGATTTTCGGTTTAAACTCAGTGTAGAATTAAGTATGTACTTGTGTCCATTGTGTTTAAAATAAAGTGCATGTATTCTCAGCCCAAAATATAGATTGCAAAAGCAATTAAAAAGGGATCTATAAACTCACCTTAGCAGCACATAAATTCATTCACCAAAATGTGACCGAAACTCGGAATGCAAAGTAACCATAGATCTCAACCTAGAGAACATATGTTGGTCAATAAATGTCTAACAAGCTAGGTCAGGTCATAGTGTACCACAATCCTAATGCTCGAGACCGACATGCAAAAGTTAACAAAAGTCATCTCAAAAGTCAACCTGACCCAATACGATCTTTAAATCTATACATGTTTATTATATTAACATGGTATAAGTCTTGATAATTGAACGAATTTATAGTTTATCAAACTCAAAATATTATTTATTTCGGGAGCTATATTATATTTGAATTATCATGGCAATCGAAAATATTTTATTATTTCACATAGTTTTCCAATACTTGTAAAATCAGATTATAGTGTTTATAAAGTTTTAAAACATGATAAGACAGTCAACTTTGACAATTGTTCTACAAAACGAGATGTGCCTTATATAGAAATTCATTTACTCGATTAATATCTAAAAATCCAATTTATCAATCTCATAGACAAGTTGTTTAAATATTAATTTACAGTTTCAAACACAATTTCATTAACGTCAAACATAATTCAGTTGACCATATCTTTTAATCCGTTCATCGAAATCACGCGATTTCTAAATGAAAAGTTATTAATTTTTCGATAGCTTTCCAACGACATGCATATCATATACTTTATATCAGTAGCATATGTATCAAATTTGTGATTCATGATAAACTATCTAACGACAAAATTAAAGCATACAAGCATTCATAAACATATATACTCGAGCACTAGACATGGATACACTATTAATATATAAAAGATAAGATATGAATGCTCACGTATCAATATTGTGATTCAATATTGTAGGAAAGTACGCAGACGCAACGGAAATGATAAACGCTAGGTTGGCCTCACGAACAATGCCCACGAGCATTACCCATAACCTCCATAGCTATAACCCATAATTTCCTTAGCTTTGACTCATTTGAAAACCCATTTTGAAAACACTTGAACATAACCCAGTTGTAGTATTTTATGTATATTACTAATAATAATAATATTAATTAATAATCTTCATAATAATCTTCATAATAATGATATTAATATAGAGAATATGAATATGTATATGTGTGTGTTCGATTGCAAACCATCAACATATAAATATAATATAATAATTATAATAAAGTAATAATATAATAATATTAAAATAATATAATAATATGAAAATAAAAACGTGTGAATTAGAATTCAATAATATCTGCCGACAGTTTTCACGGACCGGTATTTCGTACTCTTGTTGCTAATAATTGGCGGGTAAAAGTATGAGTAAAAATTCCACTTTTTATATTTGAATACATATATATCTGTTTTGGTCTTAAACTTTTATAAAATTAGTTGTAAAAAGGTTCGTTTATAAAGTTTATGAGCGTAATATGTGTTTTCCTAGTTTTTGACTGGACAAAGATATATAATATAATATTAATTTAAATATAATAATATAATAAATATAATAATATAATAATATTGAAATAAAATATAATAATATAATAATAAATTTAGAATCAAATTTGAATCGTAAATTTTTAAAAAGTCGTATTTCTCAAATACTTTAGGGGTATATTATGTAACTTATAATTAATAATTTCTATTATGTCGCTTTCATGTGAATAGTAAATTAATTAATTTTTTTCATTTACTATTCATATGAATAGTAAATGAATTAATTTCGATTCAACTATTTAAGTTACATTGTTGTACGTTGTGCTTTACAGCTTGTACATCTTTAATTTAATTGCGTTTTTTTTATAAATTATAAAAAAATACATCATAAAAATAAAATAATTATATACGTAAAAATTTTAATTTGAAATTGCATCATTCAATAGTAAATTTTTATCATTTCGTATATAAATATTATAAAATTTAGTTTTCTAGAACTAATTATATTCAGAATCATTTTATTAAGAGATTATAATAATAGAAATTATTATATCATAAAACGTCTTCGTTTAAGAAAGTAAAATTATATATAAATCATGACGAAAATATTAAATCATATAGAGAATTGGTTTAAATAAGTCGAAATTTTTCGGGTCATCATACATTTTTTCAATTGCTTCTATTTTCTTTGGGTTTACTTTGATCCCCTGTGGTGTCACTATATGAATGTTTCCAAAATATCTGCTAGCAACTGTTCTTAGTCACTGCTTTTGATAACAAGTTCTAGGTTTCGTTCGATCTGCTTGGCGAATGCGGTGTCGATGGTGAGCTGGTATGTGGCGCCCGCAATTTTAGGTCCGAATGGCATCTTCGTGTAACAATATATGCCTTGGTCTGTATGAAATGCTGTTTTTTCTTCATCCTCTTGCGCCATTTGAATTTTATCATAACCTTTATAGGCATCCAAGAAGCACTTGTATTTGAAACAAACGAGCGATTCGACCTTCTAATCTATCTCTGGTATAGGATAGTTGTCTTTATGAAAGGACCCGTCCTAATCCACCTGGACGAAGTCATCAACATTTGGTCCCATTGCGATGATCGGCTCCAAGTAATGTCCTTATATTGAGCAAATGCACAGCGGAAGACTTAATTCGTACCTGAGAATAAACATGCTTTAAAGTATCAACCAAAAGGTTGGTGAGTTCATAGGTTTATCATAACAATCATTTCAATATGTTAATAGACCACAAGATTTCATAATCATAAACATAATACACTCGCAAGTGTATGTAAAGCATTCTAAGTGGTTGAGCACTTGGTAACCATACTTAACATTTAATCAACGTCGCATATTCCCTTTATTATGAAATTTCACTACACCGTACCAAGTGTAGTCACTAAAACGAAGTACTGTGCAACCGTTGAATACTGGTCGTCCAGTCCGGTTGGGGTTGTCAGGCCCGATAGATCTATCAACAGGATTCGCGTTTACAATACCCATGTAAATAGTAGTTACCAAGCTACAGGGAAATATGCCAGTGGTACAACTCAACGTAGAATATATTTTTAAGTACTTGTGTCTATTTTGTAAACATTTATAAAAGCAGCGCATGTATTCTCAGCCCAAAAATATATATTGCAAAAGCAATTAAAAAGGGAGCAAATGAAACTCACTTTTTCCTTGAAGGTATTTAATTCGACTTGGTCTCCGATAGATATCACGAACCTAACCATATATATAATATATCAACATATTTTCTTTTTAAGTAATCGTTACATATATATATATATATATATATACTTTTAATATTTTCTTAGTCCGTAGTTAGCAGTCCGATGTTAGTGGTCCACAATTAGTTGCTTAAATAAAATAAATAAAGACCCCATCGTATTCGTATTGATCAGAATTAATCTCAACCCATGGTACCATGTTGTCAAATGATGTGTTGCGTACATAAAGTACCGTGTTGTCAAATGACGTGTTGCGTACAATCATGAGGTCTTATGATTAATCTTCTCGCGTTGTTTACGGGTGGTCCTGAAATATATAAAAATCAAATCATAAGTAATTATATATAAAATATCATATTAATTAGAAAAGATATGATTAATTTACTTTTTCTCCAAATATTTTCGTAGCTAAACTAGCTTCGGATACCCAATCTTGTTTTAGTCGTAGTTTCTTCATTACAACTCTGTTTTTGTTGATTCAACTTGCCACTTCCTTGGATCGAGTCAAATTTTAAGAATATGAACTGAAAATACCTTAGTTTGTATTCGAAATCATAGGTTATAGGTCAAACTTTGGTGAAACTTATGAAAGTGATCATTTTCCATCATAAAAACAACATTTAATGATCATTTTTCTAAAAATACTTACACTTTGAGTTAAACCATGAAATTTTTATGTGCCAATATATTCATAAGAAATATCATTTTTCCAGAACATGAACTTCAAATTCAAAGTTCAAGATGGTTTTTAATTATCCAACCCAAAACAGCCCCCGGTTGCACTCTGACGACGTAGATTCAGTTTTTAAGATGTTCTTTGTAAAACCAAATTATATCTTGTTAGGTTAGCATATCATTATGATATATTATAGGTCTTGAAGTGTTTTAAAAGTCAAGTTAGAAGGATCTATTTAGTTTGCGAACAAGTTTGAAATCATTCAAACTATGTTCTTGTTGTTAAAATTTTATACCACAAAATAAGATAGCTATATGAATATGAATTGAATAAGATTATGAACAAGGTTACTACCTCAAGTTACTTGGACAAAGTTACTGCAAAAGATAAAAAATAATCTTGGAATCAAAGAGTGGTGGAGTTAGATCAAAAGGTTGGAAGTAAACTTCTTCAAATGGGTGGTTATTTTGATATGTTTTTGAAAGAGTTTTCTTATGGTGTTTAAGGCTTGTAATTGAAGCTAAATGATGGGGAAAATGCTTGGAGATGATCAAGTATGAAGTTAGGAGTATTTTGAGAGAGAAATGAGGGTGTAGGTATGAGAAAATGGAGTGAAGAAATGGTGTTCATTTATAAAAACGTTTTTAGTTTATAAAGAAAGAAAAGGATTCCTAATTTTGTTTTCTTACTAATAATTCATACTACTTGACAAATCCTAGTTACCTCATATCTAGGGCAGTAATAATGTTGATTAGGATGTTGATTTGATGTGTATATACCAATAGTAAATATGTATAGAAGCTGGGTATGATACGAGTACATATACCCTAGATATACGTATAGAAATCTTGAGGAAACGGAACGAGAATTCAAATATAGCTATCTTTTGTGAATATACTTATATTGTTTTATGTATTTAAGTCCTTAAAAGTGATTAAATACATTATATATACGATACATGTATAAGCATTATAGATTATAAGTATATATATCAAAGAATGTTACGTATAGTTATCGTTTTGAAAACTTAAGTTAGTAGTTTCAAAATATACTTATAACTCATTGTCATTAGTACACAATGAGATGTTAAACCATCCTTAGATCATGTTAAATATATATAAATACATATATATACACAAACGTATAATTATCGTATGTTATATAGTTCGTGATATCATCGGTCATATTGGACGGTCAAACGTTGTGTAAAACTCTTTTCAAAAACACAAGTCTCAACAATTTGGATTGCTTATCATGTTGGTATGGTTTAATTTATGTAAATATTAATCTCATAAGTATAATTTGGTCGGAAAATTCCGGGTCATTACAGTACCTACCCGTTAAAGAAATTTCGTCCCCGAAATTTGATAGAGGTTGTTATGGATAACAATAAGAAGGTTTTCATGACAAATATAAGGTGATAATGGAGTTTTATCATCATTGAGTAATGTAGATAAAATGATTCGATTATGCGAAGAATATAAATGAGACTATCGTAAAAGAGTGAGATGAGTAAAATATATTCGTCTTAACCGATGACGTAGTTATGATTGATTTTCGGGATTTAAGGGATTTAAAGAGAATCTTACGTAATAAGATTTGGTTCTTTGGTGATTAAGGAAATCATGATCTTCTTTGATTATATGCAATAATCTGTTTCGATTGCTCTGTCGGATATTTCACTATAAATTCACCCCTTCGTTTCCTTATTTTCTACGACTCACACCTTCTATTCTTTCTCCCTTGATTCTTACTTTAAAGCATTCATCAATATGCTCCATCCAGTCCTGATTCCTGATATACTCCTAACTTTTATATCTGTCATTCTTCTTTTTCATCTACCACCAGAAGAATCTATTTACTTCTACTATACTCTTGTGTTTATAGTGTTTCTAATTCTAACGTGTCTCTATATTGCTATATGCATCGATATACACGGTTTGTAATTTCGGGGTTATTATCGGAGTTTATATTCTTCATTATTTTTCGGAGCTTCATGCTTTCGTTTTCTCTTCCCGACTTCGAGTCAAGCGAGTAATGGTCCGGAATTCGTAGATATGAAATTCAGAATGAACATAGCTAATGCTCTAAGAAGAAAATGGTAATAGAACGATTTTGATTTGTTAAATTACCAGAATACCCTGGAGAAGACCGAGTCATCCACAAAAATATTCCCTTGATATCTTTAGAGATTAGATAGAATGTAAGAGTCGTGTAAATGGCACATGATGACGGTACTGTGAATCATCATGCTTCATTAGAAACTCAGCATGACTTACTGTAATATAATGACGTTGATCAAGTGTCATTATATTATACTAATCCATGCTTCAGTTCCCAACACTACTTCAAAACATTCATATTTTAAACTCGAAGGTTTCAGAATTTAGAAACTAACACAGTTTCTTTTATGTTGCAGATATTACGGAGAGATAAATGATCTCAGATAAGAATAGTTGTGAAAATATCGCCAGAAATATGGAGGATATTTATAATAGAACATACGAGAATATCTTAGAATTTCTAATATCAATGGATGATGAAGAAGATTTGTCTGTGAAGGTTTAGAATGAGAAATAAGATGTTTGCTAACGATTTCAGCAGGCACAGAATCATTTGGATTCTTTGAAGGCAAACTTATTCTTTGTGATTTGTCCACGACTTTCTTCATAGTTTCGCATAATCCGCTTTTTAGTACTAAATTTTCTATCGAGCGTTCCTAACACTCCTTTCTTTATCATCAAACTTTTGGCCATTAAGATCATCTACAACATGCTGCTTCGTCAGCATTTTCAAAGTTAACTGATCTGGGTCATCGGTTATCAAACCGAGGTAGTTTCAGGAGAATTGTGTTTTTAGAATGATTAATCGCTGATGGTAATATTGTGGAATATAAAAGGTTCCCCAGTAATAATAAAGAGTACGCATATATATCGCGGTTATAATAAAGTTGTTTCAGATGAAAAGTCGGAGTTGACTTGCTGGAGCTGTGACAAAATTAGCTACTTTGGAAAGGGATTGCAAAACGATGTTCGGTAATAACAATGTCAAAGGAACTAGAATAGATACGTGTCAAACGTTTACTCAGTTTCCGAGAGTTTTTCAGGTGCATAACTATATGCATCAATCTTTTCTTTCGTAGATGAAGTGCGGTTGGTTTATCCTCTCGATTGAGGTGTTTTTAAGAATCATGATAGATTTGAACGCTGATTGTAATCGTCGAGTTACAATGAGGTTTAAGATGAAATCAAGTGGCAATCTTGAAGAAATGTTTAGTTTCATATGTTATAATTAATATTTTAATTCATTTTAATTGTCCAATGTCATTAGTCCACAGTCGATAGTCCACAGTAACAGTCCAATAATTCATATATAGTTTAATATATAATATACGAATTAATTAATACGTGTCGTGACCTATATACGTCTCAGACTCGATCACAACTCAAACTATATATATTATTGTAGAATCAACCTCAACCCTGCATAGAGAACTCGATCATTACTGCATATAGAGTGTCTATGGTGATTCCAAATAATATATATAGATGCGTCGATATGATATGTCAAAATATTGTATACGTGTCCCGATATTTAAAGTGCGTAAAATAATTACAGAAATTAAATGACGATAAATAAAAGTGCGATAATTAAATTGCGATAAATAAACTGCGATAAATAAAATGTAATCAGTTAGCTAGGAACAGTTAGCTGGAACAGTTAGCGTGGATTCTTAACAAAATTTTTCATAGTTAATTTGTTTGTTTCTAACAGATTTTATTTTGTCATATGTTTTCTTCATATGCCACTTGTTGGATTCTGGGAATTCAAAATCCAAATATGAAATTGAATGAAAATGGTTATTCTGCGATGAACGGATACGTATATCGGTGGTTGTAAGTAGGATAGTAAATGACTGTTGAATCAGCTTCGACGAATGTACAATGTAACTTATTAAGATGAAATCTAATTATTCCTCGGGTATTACCTGCCCGTTAAAAAAAAAAATTCACCATTAATATTTTGTACAAAAGAACTTTTAATTACAATCTTTATGAAAACATATATACATATATATTTTCTTCAGATGAAATCATGAATTTAATGAGTTAATATGATATTAATCTCATTTGCTTTTTGGTTTGAGCTAGAATAAGAAATCTCCAAAACTTTTTGAAACCACATATTCTTCGCAGAATATCAATGAAGTTATGGATCAATACTTCATCGCTCATTATTGTTGGTACTCCTTGGTATCTATGGTGCGTATGATGTTGATGTTTGTGGGACAGATTAGGATGTTGAGACGTGTGATACGGATGCTGTTTGTTAGTGGTGATGATGGTATTGTTGATGTTATTGATGGTGGTGCTGATTATGCTGCTGGTGCAGCTGCTGGTGTTTGCAACCTTCGTACCATGTTCTCCAAAGCCGTCATGCGAGCGCGAAGTTTGTTAACTTCTGCTAGTACACCGGGATGATTGGCAGTTGGAGCGAGCGAATGAACAAGATTTGTAATATGGGATAGTATATAATCGTGACGAAATACTCTAGAAATGAGAGAGAAAATGGTGTTTCGAATAGGTTCGCCGGTAAGTGCTTCAGGTTCATCGCCAAGAGGGCAATTTGGTGGATGGAATGGATCACTTTCTTCTTGTCTCCAGTGATTTAGTATATTATGAACCCATCCCCAATTCATCCAGAATAGATGATGGGAAATTGGTTGATCCATTCCGGTGATGCTGCTTTCGGAGCCCGAATGGAAATCCATATCGGCATAACTGTCGGAATCTGAAGAATTCGAACTAGATGCGGAATCCACTTTGTATAATGGGGAAAATGAATTTTTGGTATGGAATAGATTATAGGAGTTAGATTTGGTACTCTTCAATACATAATTTACATATGTATATATAATACCAAAATCCCGTAAATTACGGAGAATCTTTGAAAAGATATCAGTCAAAGTTCGCAATAATAGATACGCTAAGATAAGAATTCGTCTATACACTATCAATGCAGTAAATGCAGTAAAATGTGTCTAGACTTATGAATGATAAGCAGGTAATTTCCTAAGGATGATAAGCAGATGATTTCCGACTAGAAATGATAAGCAAAACTTTTGACATGTAGACACGGTCGAAGTCCAGACTCATTAATGCATCCTAACAACTACAAGTTAGACACACTAATGCAAGACCTGGTTCGCTACGACCACCGCTCTGATACCAACTGAAAGGACCCGTCCTAATCCACCTGGACGAAGTCATCAACATTTGGTCCCATTGCGATGATCGGCTCCAAGTAATGTCCTTATATTGAGCAAATGCACAGCGGAAGACTTAATTCGTACCTGAGAATAAACATGCTTTAAAGTATCAACCAAAAGGTTGGTGAGTTCATAGGTTTATCATAACAATCATTTCAATATGTTAATAGACCACAAGATTTCATAATCATAAACATAATACACTCGCAAGTGTATGTAAAGCATTCTAAGTGGTTGAGCACTTGGTAACCATACTTAACATTTAATCAACGTCGCATATTCCCTTTATTATGAAATTTCACTACACCGTACCAAGTGTAGTCACTAAAACGAAGTACTGTGCAACCGTTGAATACTGGTCGTTCAGTCCGGTTGGGGTTGTCAGGCCCGATAGATCTATCAACAGGATTCGCGTTTACAATACCCATGTAAATAGTAGTTACCAAGCTACAGGGAAATATGCCAGTGGTACAACTCAACGTAGAATATATTTTTAAGTACTTGTGTCTATTTTGTAAACATTTATAAAAGCAGCGCATGTATTCTCAGCCCAAAAATATATATTGCAAAAGCAATTAAAAAGGGAGCAAATGAAACTCACTTTTTCCTTGAAGGTATTTAATTCGACTTGGTCTCCGATAGATATCACGAACCTAACCATATATATAATATATCAACATATTTTCTTTTTAAGTAATCGTTACATATATATATATATATATATATACTTTTAATACTTTTAATATTTTCTTAGTCCGTAGTTAGCAGTCCGATGTTAGTGGTCCACAATTAGTTGCTTAAATAAAATAAATAAAGACCCCATCGTATTCGTATTGATCAGAATTAATCTCAACCCATGGTACCATGTTGTCAAATGACGTGTTGCGTACATAAAGTACCGTGTTGTCAAATGACGTGTTGCGTACAATCATGAGGTCTTATGATTAATCTTCTCGCGTTGTTTACGGGTGGTCCTGAAATATATAAAAATCAAATCATAAGTAATTATATATAAAATATCATATTAATTAGAAAAGATATGATTAATTTACTTTTTCTCCAAATATTTTCGTAGCTAAACTAGCTTCGGATACCCAATCTTGTTTTAGTCGTAGTTTCTTCATTACAACTCTGTTTTTGTTGATTCAACTTGCCACTTCCTTGGATCGAGTCAAATTTTAAGAATATGAACTGAAAATACCTTAGTTTGTATTCGAAATCATAGGTTATAGGTCAAACTTTGGTGAAACTTATGAAAGTGATCATTTTCCATCATAAAAACAACATTTAATGATCATTTTTCTAAAAATACTTACACTTTGAGTTAAACCATGAAATTTTTATGTGTTAATATATTCATAAGAAATATCATTTTTCCAGAACATGAACTTCAAATTCAAAGTTCAAGATGGTTTTTAATTATCCAACCCAAAACAGCCCCCGGTTGCACTCTGACGACGTAGATTCAGTTTTTAAGATGTTCTTTGTAAAACCAAATTATATCTTGTTAGGTTAGCATATCATTATGATATATTACAGGTCTTGAAGTGTTTTAAAAGTCAAGTTAGAAGGATCTATTTAGTTTGCGAACAAGTTTGAAATCATTCAAACTATGTTCTTGTTGTTAAAATTTTATACCACAAAATAAGATAGCTATATGAATATGAATTGAATAAGATTATGAACAAGGTTACTACCTCAAGTTACTTGGACAAAGTTACTGCAAAAGATAAAAAATAATCTTAGAATCAAAGAGTGGTGGAGTTAGATCAAAAGGTTGGAAGTAAACTTCTTCAAATGGGTGGTTATTTTGATATGTTTTTGAAAGAGTTTTCTTATGGTGTTTAAGGCTTGTAATTGAAGCTAAATGATGGGGAAAATGCTTGGAGATGATCAAGTATGAAGTTAGGAGTATTTTGAGAGAGAAATGAGGGTGTAGGTATGAGAAAATGGAGTGAAGAAATGGTGTTCATTTATAAAAACGTTTTTAGTTTATAAAGAAAGAAAAGGATTCCTAATTTTGTTTTCTTACTAATAATTCATACTACTTGACAAATCCTAGTTACCTCATATCTAGGGCAGTAATAATGTTGATTAGGATGTTGATTTGATGTGTATATACCAATAGTAAATATGTATAGAAGCTGGGTATGATACGAGTACATATACCCTAGATATACGTATAGAAATCTTGAGGAAACGGAACGAGAATTCAAATATAGCTATCTTTTGTGAATATACTTATATTGTTTTATGTATTTAAGTCCTTAAAAAGTGATTAAATACATTATATATACGATACATGTATAAGCATTATAGATTATAAGTATATATATCAAAGAATGTTACGTATAGTTATCGTTTTGAAAACTTAAGTTAGTAGTTTCAAAATATACTTATAACTCATTGTCATTAGTACACAATGAGATGTTAAACCATCCTTAGATCATGTTAAATATATATAAATACATATATATACACAAACGTATAATTATCGTATGTTATATAGTTCGTGATATCATCGGTCATATTGGACGGTCAAACGTTGTGTAAAACTCTTTTCAAAAACACAAGTCTCAACAATTTGGATTGCTTATCATGTTGGTATGGTTTAATTTATGTAAATATTAATCTCATAAGTATAATTTGGTCGGAAAATTCCGGGTCATTACACTTTAGGGCATGCTTTGTTAATGTCTTTAAAGTTAATACATAAGCTCCACTACCAGTCAGCTTTTGTTACCAGGACGGGTTGGCCACCCAGGTTTGATAATTGACTTTGCGCAGGATGTTGGCTTTAACCAACTTTTTGGCGCCACAGTTCACTTCATTTGTTTAACGGGAGTTAGATTGGAGCTAGCGTTGAGGTGATGTTGCGCTATTTCTCGTGGCACCCCAGTCATGTTGGCATCGCGCCAACAAAACAGGTCTGAGTTTGAGATAAGGATGTTTCATAATTTCTCTTTTGTTTCTAGCGTCAAGCTTTCGCCTATTTTTACCTTTTTGGTCCGGATATGAAGGGTTGACGATGATAAGCCATCCTTTCGCGCCTTTCGCATGAGGCGCTATTTCTTTTTTTAGAAGTGATTGATGCGCATAAGGCGTCCAGCAGTGTTGATTTAAGGGTAGCAATTCCCCGTTCCATTGAGAACTTTACCAGCCCATGGATCGACAAGGGTATAGAACCGGAATTTTGGATAGATTTACTTCCTAATATTGCATTATACCTAGAGTGTGAGCGCAATTCTATGTTCTCAGTTTGCCTTTGGAGTTTATCTTTATTATCCCTTAATTTCAACCTTAGATCTAGGGTCTCGATGGCCACGCTGACTCTCCCGAGAATTCGGACAGCGATGTAGTCGGAGGTTTGATGGTACGGTCGGTAATTGTCGGAAGCACTATTCGTACATGATGTCAACGCTGATGCCATTGTCCATGTGGAGGCGTTTTACGCCGCAGCCCGACTCAGGCAGATATCCTTGCACTACGATAGGTGCGCAAGAAGTGTTGAACGCTCGGACAGTGGGGAAGGATATCTCTGTTACTTCCGAGTCCCCGCTGACGTCCGCCTTGCGCTTTGTTCCTTGTTTATGCTGGCAGCTAGTCATTCAGCACACTTGATTTCTTTTAACTGGAACCTGTAAAGAAAAGACAAGTGAGTAGCGGACATAAAGAAAAAAGATCAATCAAAATCTTTTACTTGATTGTCCCACGGATGGCGCCATTTGATCAACCATAGAATAAATGTAACGGGTTTATCCATGCTTGATAACAATAAAGGAGGATTTAAGGGTCATTTTGTAGTGACCCGAACTTTTCCATGTTTATATATATTAATTGAGATTGATATTTACATGATTAAATGTTTCCAACATGTTAAGCAATCAAACTTGTTAAGACTTGATTAATTGAAATATGTTTCATATAGACAATTGACCACCAAAGTTGACCGGTGATTCACGAACGTTAAAACTTGTAAAAACTATATGATGACATATATATGGATATATATATATATATAGTTAACATGATACTATGATAAGTAAACATATCATTAAGTATATTAACAATGAACTACATATGTAAAAACAAGACTACTAACTTAATGATTTTTAAACGAGACATATATGTAACGATTATCGTTGTAAAGACATTTAATGTATATATATCATATTAAGAGATATTCATACATGATAATATCATGATAATATAATAATTTAAAATCTCATTTGATATTATAAACATTGGGTTAACAACATTTAACAAGATCGTTAACCTAAAGGTTTCAAAACAACACTTACATGTAACGACTAACGATGACTTAACGACTCAGTTAAAATGTATATACATGTAGTATTTTAATATGTATTTATACACTTTTGAAAGACTTCAATACACTTATCAAATTACTTCTACTTAACAAAAATGCTTACAATTACATCCTCGTTCAGTTTCATCAACAATTCTACTCGTATGCACCCGTATTCGTACTCGTACAATACACAGCTTTTAGATGTATGTACTATTGGTATATACACTCCAATGATCAGCTCTTAGCAGCCCATGTGAGTCACCTAACACATGTGGGAACCATCATTTGGCAACTAGCATGAAATATCTCATAAAATTACAAAAATATGAGTAATCATTCATGACTTATTTACATGAAAACAAAATTACATATCCTTTATATCTAATCCATACACCAACGACCAAAAACACCTACAAACACTTTCATTCTTCAATTTTCTTCATCTAATTGATCTCTCTCTAGTTATATCTTCAAGTTCTAAGTGTTCTTCATATATCCTACAAGTTCTAGTTACATAAAATCAAGAATACTTTCAAGTTTGCTAGCTCACTTCTAATCTTGTAAGGTGATCATCCAACCTCAAGAAATCTTTGTTTCTTACAGTAGGTTATCATTCTAATACAAGTTAATAATCATATTCAAACTTTGGTTCAATTTCTATAACTATAACAATCTTATTTCAAGTGATGATCTTACTTGAACTTGTTTTCGTGTCATGATTCTGCTTCAAGAACTTCGAGCCATCCAAGAATCCGTTGAAGCTAGATCCATTTTTCTCTTTTCCAGTAGGTTTATCCAAGGAACTTAAGGTAGTAATGATATTCATAACATCATTCGATTCATACATATAAAGCTATCTTATTCGAAGGTTTAAACTTGTAATCACTAGAACATAGTTTAGTTAATTCTAAACTTGTTCGCAAACAAAAGTTAATACTTCTAAATTGACTTTTAAAATCAACTAAACACATGTTCTATATCTATATGATATGCTAACTTAATGATTTAAAACCTGGAAACACGAAAAACACCGTAAAACCGGATTTACGCCGTCGTAGTAACACCGCGGGCTGTTTTGGGTTAGTTAATTAAAAACTATGATAAACTTTGATTTAAAAGTTGTCGTTCTGAGAAAATGATTTTTATTATGAACATGAAACTATATCCAAAAATTATGGTTAAACTCAAAGTGGAAGTATGTTTTCTAAAATGGTCATCTAGACGTCGTTCTTTCGACTGAAATGACTACCTTTACAAAAACGACTTGTAACTTATTTTTCCGACTATAAACCTATACTTTTTCTGTTTAGATTTATAAAATAGAGTTCAATATGAAACCATAGCAATTTGATTCACTCAAAACGGATTTAAAATGAAGAAGTTATGGGTAAAACAAGATTGGATAATTTTTCTCATTTTAGCTACGTGAAAATTGGTAACAAATCTATTCCAACCATAACTTAATCATCTTGTATTGTATATTATGTAATCTTGAGATACCATAGACACGTATACAATGTTTCGACCTATCATGTCGACACATCTATATATATTTCGGAACAACCATACACACTCTATATGTGAATGTTGGAGTTAGCTATACAGGGTTGAGGTTGATTCCAAAATATATATAGTTTGAGTTGTGATCAATACTGAGATACATATACACTGGGTCGTAGATTGATTCAAGATAATATTTATCGATTTATTTCTGTACATCTAACTGTGGACAACTAGTTGTAGGTTACTAACGAGGACAGCTGACTTAATAAATTTAAAACATCAAAATATATTAAAAGTGTTGTAAATATATTTTGAACATACTTTTATATATATGTATATATTGTTATAGGTTCGTGAATCAACCAGTGGCCAAGTCTTACTTCCCGACGAAGTAAAAATCTGTGAAAGTGAGTTATAGTCCCACTTTTAAAATCTAATATTTTTGGGATGAGAATACATGCAGGTTTTATAAATGATTTACAAAATAGACACAAGTACGTGAAACTACATTCTATGATTGAATTATCGAAATCGAATATGCCCCTTTTTATTAAGTCTGGTAATCTAAGAATTAGGGAACAGACACCCTAATTGACGCGAATCCTAAAGATAGATCTATTGGGCCTAACAAACCCCATCCAAAGTACCGGATGCTTTAGTACTTCGAAATTTATATCATATCCGAAGGGTGTCCCGGAATGATGGGGATATTCTTATATATGCATCTTGTTAATGTCGGTTACCAGGTGTTCACCATATGAATGATTTTTATCTCTATGTATGGGATGTGTATTGAAATATGAAATATTGTGGTCTATTATTATGATTTGATATATATAGGTTAAACCTATAACTCACCAACATTTTTGTTGACGTTTTAAGCATGTTTATTCTCAGGTGATTATTAAGAGCTTCCGCTGTCGCATACTTAAATAAGGACGAGATTTGGAGTCCATGCTTGTATGATATTGTGTAAAAACTGCATTCAAGAAACTTATTTTGTTGTAACATATTTTTATTGTAAACCATTATGTAATGGTCGTGTGTAAACAGGATATTTTAGATTATCATTATTTGATAATCTACGTAAAGCTTTTTAAACCTTTATTGATGAAATAAAGGTTATGGTTTGTTTTAAAATGAATGCAGTCTTTGAAAAACGTCTCATATAGAGGTCAAAACCTCGCAACGAAATCAATTAATATGGAACGTTTTTAATCAATAAGAACGGGACATTTCAGTTGGTATCCGAGCATTGGTCTTAGAGAACCAGAATTTTGCATTAGTGTGTCTTATCGAGTTTGTTAGGATGCATTAGTGAGTCTGGACTTCGACCGTGTTTACTTGAAAAATGATTGCTTAACAAATTTTGTTGGAAACTATATATTTTTAACATGTGAATATTATGTGATATATTAATCTCTTAACGTGTTTGATATTATGTGATAGATGTCTACCTCTAGAACAAGTCCCATTGACTCACCTAATAATAATGAAGAGTCAAATGTAAATTGGAATGATTCGTGGACTGATTCACAAGTTCCCGAAGAGGAACCGGAAGAAGAGTCAGAACCGGAAGAAGAATCGGAACCGGAAGAAGAATCAGAACCAGAAGAAGAAATAGAACCAGTGGGGGAAATAATAAAACGGTTAAGTAGAAGAAAATCCTCAACCAACCGACCAAAGTTAATTATGGTCAATGGTGTTTCCGCCAAGGAAGCAAAGTATTGGGAGGATTACCAATTCTCCGATGAATCGGATCCCGACAAGGATTCCGATGATGTTATAGAAATTACCCCAACACAATTTAATAAGGCAAAAGAGAACAATAAGGGAAAGGGCATAAAAATAGAGAAATTTGATTCCAAACTCGATGAACTTTTTATGTATCGTCAACACCCGTATTTCTTAAGTTGTGACAATAACCCAGGAACCTCTAAACCACCAGGTTTTTCTAAACCAATGTGGAAAACGACGGCTCGTATTAGGGGAACATCATATATCCCTAGAAACTTGGCTAAACGAACCAAAACCGAAGAAGAAGAAACGAGCGAGTTGGAATAAGATAGTTGTATTCGTGTGGTGTAATATATGTAATATAGTGTGCTTATGCTTTATGATATATGTAAAAATTTCTTGTATTAATAAGTATTTTTTTATGAATCTAACTCTTGTCTATTTTACAGTATAAAAACACAAAATGGATAGACAACCCAATATTTTAAGAGACCTACCCGGAGACATGATTGATGAAATCTTGTCTAGAGTCGGTCAGAATTCTTCGGCACAACTATTGAAGGCGAGATCAGTTTGTAAGACATTCGAAGAACGTTCCAAGAATGCCTTGGTTTATAAAAGGCTTTCGTTCGAAAGATGGGGGATATCACATTGGGAAATCCATAAGTTACGATGTGTTTACTTTGACGGATATATTGCGGGGAACCCAAATGCTATTTTACGCAATGGGTTAAGAAATTATTTTGACTCAATATATCCGAATATTGGACTTCGTGATTTAGAAAAAGCGGCTAACATGCAACATAAAGAAGCATGTTATGCTTACGGATTAGTAATGTTCGCTTCTCACCAAAGTGAGAACAAGAACATCGGGCTACAACTATTAAACAAAACGTTCCCACAAGTGACGGAGTCGGTAATTGGGGTAAGAAATGAGGTTTTTAGATTGTTACGGGACTGTTGGACATTACGTAACCCTCGTCCCTTTGACGACGTTACAACACGCTGTCTTATCAACGGCCATAACGGTTATGTTCCACAAGACCAAGGATGGGAAGTAGTCCTAGTAAAACCAGAATGCATGACTTGTTTCTGGACGTATGAATTACGTGTCTTTATTGCCTTTGCTGAACGACTTGTGTACTAGCTAGAATTATCTTCACAACTATCTTATATCAAAGTTATTGTGTGCTATATTTCATGCTTTATGTAAAATAAGCGGTATTGTAAGTTTGTAAAATATTGTATAAAAGTTTGAACGCGAAATATTATTATAATCAGTTTTTCATATAGAATTGTAGTAGTTGAATTGTATATTAGCTACTAAGTATGAACTTAACGGGTAGGTACTACCCGAATTTAAACTTTTAAAACTCTAATATGAAGAAAAAGCTTTTATAAATGAGTTCATATTATGCTACGAAATACTATTAACTACTCTTAATATTCTGTATGATTAACTTGTTCCATTTGACTATTTTGAAGGAAATGGCACCGACTACTCAACACACCGTGAATATGAATGAAGAGGAATTCTGCACTTTTCTAGCTTCAAACATAGCCGCAGTACAGGCTGCGCTACATACCAACAATAACCTTGGATCTAGCAGTACAGGAAATCGTGTAGGATGCACCTACAAAGAATTCACTGCCTGCAAACCTTTGGAATTTGATGGAACCGAAGGACCGATCGGATTGAAACGGTGGACCGAGAAGGTCGAATCGGTGTTTGCCATAAGTAAGTGTACTGAAGAGGACAAAGTGAAGTACGCTACGCATACCTTCACAGGTTCTGCGTTAACATGGTGGAATACCTATCTAGAGCAAGTGGGACAAGACGATGCGTACGCACTACCGTGGTCAGCATTCAAGCACTTGATGAACGAGAAATACCGTCCCAGAACCGAGGTCAACAAGCTCAAGACAGAACTTAGAGGGTTACGAACCCAAGGATTTGATATTACTACGTACGAAAGATGATTCACAGAATTGTGCCTATTGTGTCCGGGAGCATTCGAAGATGAGGAAGAGAAGATCGACGCGTTTGTGAAAGGATTACCGGAAAGAATCCAAGAAGATATAAGTTCACACGAGCCCGCCTCCATACAACAGGCATGTAGAATGGCTCACAAACTAGTGAACCAGATTGAAGAAAGAATTAAAGAACAGACAGCTGAAGAGGCCAATGTGAAGCAAGTCAAAAGAAAGTGGGAGGAAAACGGTGATAAGAATCACCAATACAACAACAACAGCAATTACAACAATAATCGCAACAATTATCCCAACAATCGCAACATCAATCGCAACTACAACAAACGGCCCAACAACAACAACAACAACAACTACAACAATCATCCCAACAACAATAATAGCCGCAACAACAACAACAATCAGAAGCAGCTATGCCAAAGGTGTGAAAAGTATCACTCGGGGTTCTGCACCAAATTTTACAACAAGTGTAAAAGAAATGGTCATAGCGCGGCGAAGTGTGAGGTCTACGGACCAGGGGTTAACAGAACAAAAGGAATAAATGGTGTCGGAACGAGTAATGGCGGGGCAAGTAGTGTCGGAGCAAGTTATGCCAATGTAGTTTGTTATAAATGTGGAAAACCGGGCCACATTATTACAAATTGCCCAAACCAGGAGAACACGAATGGACAAGGCCGCGGAAGAGTTTTCAATATTAATGCGGCAGAGGCACAGGAAGACCCGGAGCTTGTTACGGGTACGTTTCTTATTGACAATAAATCTGCTTACGTTTTATTTGATCCGGGTGCGGATAGAAGCTATATGAGTAGAGATTTTTGTGCTAAATTAAGTTGTCCATTGACGCCTTTGGATAGTAAATTTTTACTCGAATTAGCAAATGGTAAATTAATTTCAGCAGATAATATATGTCGGAATCGAGAAATTAAACTGGTTAGCGAAACATTTAAGATTGATTTGATACCAGTAGAGTTAGGGAGTTTTGATGTGATAATCGGTATGGACTGGTTGAAAGAAGTGAAAGCAGAGATCGTTTGTTACAAAAATGCAATTCGCATTATACGAGAAAAAGGAAAACCCTTAATGGTGTACGGAGAAAAGGGCAACACGAAGCTACATCTTATTAGTAATTTGAAGGCACAAAAACTAATAAGAAAAGGTTGCTATGCTGTTCTAGCACACGTCGAGAAAGTACAAACTGAAGAAAAGAGCATCAATGATGTTCCCGTCGCAAAAGAATTTCCCGATGTATTTCCGAAAGAATTACCGGGATTACCCCCACATCGATCCGTTGAATTTCAAATAGATCTTGTACCAGGAGCTGCACCAATAGCTCGTGCTCCTTACAGACTCGCACCCAGCGAGATGAAAGAACTGCAAAGCCAATTACAAGAACTTTTAGAGCATGGTTTCATTCGACCAAGCACATCACCGTGGGGAGCTCCTGTTTTGTTTGTCAAGAAGAAAGATGGTACATTCAGGTTGTGTATCGACTACCGAGAGTTGAATAAACTTACCATCAAGAACCGCTACCCACTACCGAGAATCGACGACTTATTTGATCAACTACAAGGCTCGTATGTTTATTCAAAGATTGACTTACGTTCCGGGTATCATCAAATGCGGGTGAAAGAAAATGATATTCCAAAGACTGCTTTCAGAACACGTTACGGTCATTACGAGTTTATGGTCATGCCGTTTGGTTTAACTAATGCACCAGCTGTGTTCATGGACCTTATGAACCGAGTGTGTGGACCATACCTTGACAAGTTTGTCATTGTTTTCATTGATGACATACTTATTTACTCAAAGAATGGCCAAGAACACGGTGAACATTTGAGAAAGGTGTTAGAAGTATTGAGGAAGGAAGAATTGTACGCTAAATTTTCAAAGTGTGCATTTTGGTTGGAAGAAGTTCAATTCCTCGGTCACATAGTGAACAAAGAAGGTATTAAGGTGGATCCGGCAAAGATAGAAACTGTTGAAAAGTGGGAAACCCCGAAAACTCCGAAACACATACGCCAGTTTTTAGGACTAGCTGGTTACTACAGAAGGTTCATCCAAGACTTTTCCAGAATAGCAAAACCCTTGACTGCATTAACGCATAAAGGGAAGAAATTTGAATGGAATGATGAACAAGAGAAAGCGTTTCAGTTATTGAAGAAAAAGCTAACTACGGCACCTATATTGTCATTGCCTGAAGGGAATGATGATTTTGTGATTTATTGTGACGCATCAAAGCAAGGTCTCGGTTGTGTATTAATGCAACGAACGAAGGTGATTGCTTATGCGTCTAGACAATTTAAGATTCACGAACAAAATTATACGACGCATGATTTGGAATTAGGCGCGGTT
The DNA here is from genome assembly GCF_046630445.1 of Rutidosis leptorrhynchoides. Taxonomy (NCBI): domain Eukaryota; kingdom Viridiplantae; phylum Streptophyta; class Magnoliopsida; order Asterales; family Asteraceae; genus Rutidosis; species Rutidosis leptorrhynchoides. Next base: position 130,062,914 of record NC_092340.1, on the reverse strand, counting down.
GTTTTTGCATTAAAGACTTGGAGGCACTACTTATATGGGGTCAAAAGTATTATATATACCGACCACAAAAGTCTTCAACACATATTTAATCAGAAACAACTGAATATGAGGCAGCGTAGGTGGATTGAATTATTGAATGATTATGACTTTGAGATTCGTTACCACCCGGGGAAGGCAAATGTGGTAGCCGATGCCTTGAGCAGGAAGGACAGAGAACCCATTCGAGTAAAATCTATGAATATAATGATTCATAATAACCTTACTACTCAAATAAAGGAGGCGCAACAAGGAGTTTTAAAAGAGGGAAATTTAAAGGATGAAATACCCAAAGGATCGGAGAAGCATCTTAATATTCGGGAAGACGGAACCCGGTATAGGGCTGAAAGGATTTGGGTACCAAAATTTGGAGATATGATAGAAATGGTACTTAGAGAAACTCATAAAACCAGATACTCAATACATCCTGGAACGGGGAAGATGTACAAGGATCTCAAGAAACATTTTTGGTGGTCGGGTATGAAAGCCGATGTTGCTAAATACGTAGGAGAATGTTTGACGTGTTCTAAGGTCAAAGCTGAGCATCAGAAACCATCAGGTCTACTTCAATAACCCGAAATCCCGGAATGGAAATGGGAAAACATTACCATGGATTTCATCACTAAATTGCCAAGGACTGCAAGTGGTTTTGATACTATTTGGGTAATAGTTGATCGTCTCACCAAATCAGCACACTTCCTGCCAATAAGAGAAGACGACAAGATGGAGAAGTTAGCACGACTGTATTTAAAGGAAGTCGTCTCCAGACATGGAATACCAATCTCTATTATCTCTGATAGGGATGGCAGATTTATTTCAAGATTCTGGCAGACATTACAGCAAGCATTAGGAACTCGTCTAGACATGAGTACTGCCTATCATCCACAAACTGATGGGCAGAGCGAAAGGACGATGCAAACGCTTGAAGACATGCTACGAGCATGTGTTATTGATTTCGGAAACAGTTGGGATCGACATCTACCGTTAGCAGAATTTTCCTACAACAACAGCTACCATTCAAGCATTGAGATGGCGTCGTTTATGGTAGAAAGTGCAGGTCTCCGATTTGTTGGAGTGAAGTGGGAGATAGACAGATTACGGGTCCGGAGATAATACAAGAAACTACCGAGAAGATCATCCAAATTCAACAACGGTTGAAAACCGCCCAAAGTCGACAAAAGAGCTACGCTGACATTAAAAGAAAAGATATAGAATTTGAAATTGGAGAGATGGTCATGCTTAAAGTTGCACCTTGGAAAGGCGTTGTTCGATTTGGTAAACGAGGGAAATTAAATCCAAGGTATATTGGACCATTCAAGATTATTGATCGTGTCGGACCAGTAGCTTACCGACTTGAGTTACCTCAACAACTCGCGGCAGTACATAACACTTTCCACGTCTCGAATTTGAAGAAATGTTTTGCTAAAGAAGATCTCACTATTCCGTTAGATGAAATCCAAATCAACGAAAAACTTCAATTCATCGAAGAACCCGTCGAAATAATGGATCGTGAGGTTAAAAGACTTAAGCAAAACAAGATACCAATTGTTAAGGTTCGATGGAATGCTCGTAGAGGACCCGAGTTCACCTGGGAGCATGAAGATCAGATGAAGAAGAAATACCCGCATCTATTTCCAGAAGATTCGTCAACACCTTCAACAGCTTAAAATTTCGGGACGAAATTTATTTAACGGGTAGGTACTGTAGTGACCCGAACTTTTCCATGTTTATATATATTAATTGAGATTGATATTTACATGATTAAATGTTTCCAACATTTTAAGCAATCAAACTTGTTAAGACTTGATTAATTGAAATATGTTTCATATAGACAATTGACCACCCAAGTTGACCGGTGATTCACGAACGTTAAAACTTGTAAAAACTATATGATGACATATATATGGATATATATATATATTGTTAACATGATACTATGATAAGTAAACATATCATTAAGTATATTAACAATGAACTACATATGTAAAAACAAGACTACTAACTTAATGATTTTTAAACGAGACATATATGTAACGATTATCGTTGTAAAGACATTTAATGTATATATATCATATTAAGAGATATTCATACATGATAATATCATGATAATATAATAATTTAAAATCTCATTTGATATTATAAACATTGGGTTAACAACATTTAACAAGATCGTTAACCTAAAGGTTTCAAAACAACACTTACATGTAACGACTAACGATGACTTAACGACTCAGTTAAAATGTATATACATGTAGTATTTTAATATGTATTTATACACTTTTGAAAGACTTCAATACACTTATCAAAATACTTCTACTTAACAAAAATGCTTACAATTACATCCTCGTTCAGTTTCATCAACAATTCTACTCGTATGCACCCGTATTCGTACTCGTACAATACACAGCTTTTAGATGTATGTACTATTAGTATATACACTCCAATGATCAGTTCTTAGCAGCCCATGTGAGTCACCTAACACATGTGGGAACCATCATTTGGCAACTAGCATGAAATATCTCATAAAATTACAAAAATATGAGTAATCATTCATGACTTATTTACATGAAAACAAAATTACATATCCTTTATATCTAATCCATACACCAACGACCAAAAACACCTACAAACACTTTCATTCTTCAATTTTCTTCATCTAATTGATCTCTCTCAAGTTCTATCTTCAAGTTCTAAGTGTTCTTCATATATCCTACAAGTTCTAGTTACATAAAATCAAGAATACTTTCAAGTTTGCTAGCTCACTTCTAATCTTGTAAGGTGATCATCCAACCTCAAGAAATCTTTGTTTCTTACAGTAGGTTATTATTCTAATACAAGGTAATAATCATATTCAAACTTTGGTTCAATTTCTATAACTATAACAATCTTATTTCAAGTGATGATCTTACTTGAACTTGTTTTCGTGTCATGATTCTGCTTCAAGAACTTCGAGCCATCCAAGAATCCGTTGAAGCTAGATCCATTTTTCTCTTTTCCAGTAGGTTTATCCAAGGAACTTAAGGTATTAATGATGTTCATAACATCATTCGATTCATACATATAAAGCTATCTTATTCGAAGGTTTAAACTTGTAATCACTAGAACATAGTTTAGTTAATTCTAAACTTGTTCGCAAACAAAAGTTAATCCTTCTAACTTGACTTTTAAAATCAACTAAACACATGTTCTATATCTATATGATATGCTAACTTAATGATTTAAAACCTGGAAACACGAAAAACACCGTAAAACCGGATTTACGCCGTCGTAGTAACACCGCGGGCTGTTTTGGGTTAGTTAATTAAAAACTATGATAAACTTTGATTTAAAAGTTGTTATTCTGAGAAAATGATTTTTATTATGAACATGAAACTATATCCAAAAATTATGGTTAAACTCAAAGTGGAAGTATGTTTTCTAAAATAGTCATCTAGACGTCGTTCTTTCGACTGAAATGACTACCTTTACAAAAACGACTTGTAACTTATTTTTCTGACTATAAATCTATACTTTTTATGTTTAGATTTATAAAATAGAGTTCAATATGAAACCATAGCAATTTGATTCACTCAAAACGGATTTAAAATGAAGAAGTTATGGGTAAAACAAGATTGGATAATTTTTCTCATTTTAGCTACGTGAAAATTGGTAACAAATCTATTCCAACCATAACTTAATCAACTTGTATTGTATATTATGTAATCTTGAGATACCATAGACACGTATACAATGTTTCGACCTATCATGTCGACACATCTATATATATTTCGGAACAACCATACACACTCTATATGTGAATGTTGGAGTTAGCTATACAGGGTTGAGGTTGATTCCAAAATATATATAGTTTGAGTTGTGATCAATACTGAGATACGTATACACTGGGTCGTAGATTGATTCAAGATAATATTTATCGATTTATTTCTGTACATCTAACTGTGGACAACTAGTTGTAGGTTACTAACGAGGACAGCTGACTTAATAAACTTAAAATATCAAAATATATTAAAAGTGTTGTAAATATATTTTGAACATACTTTGATATATATGTATATATTGTTATAGGTTCGTGAATCAACCAGTGGCCAAGTCTTACTTCCCGACGAAGTAAAAATCTGTGAAAGTGAGTTATAGTCCCACTTTTAAAATCTAATATTTTTGGGATGAGAATACATGCAGGTTTTATAAATGATTTACAAAATAGACACAAGTACGTGAAACTACATTCTATGGTTGAATTATCGAAATCGAATATGCCCCTTTTTATTAAGTCTGGTAATCTAAGAATTAGGGAACAGACACCCTAATTGACGCGAATCCTAAAGATAGATCTATTGGGCCTAACAAACCCCATCCAAAGTACCGGATGCTTTAGTACTTCGAAATTTATATCATATCCGAAGGGTGTCCCGGAATGATGGGGATATTCTTATATATGCATCTTGTTAATGTCGGTTACCAGGTGTTCACCATATGAATGATTTTTATCTCTATGTATGGGATGTGTATTGAAATATGAAATATTGTGGTCTATTATTATGATTTGATATATATAGGTTAAACCTATAACTCACCAACATTTTTGTTGACGTTTTAAGCATGTTTATTCTCAGGTGATTATTAAGAGCTTCCGCTGTCGCATACTTAAATAAGGACGAGATTTGGAGTCCATGCTTGTATGATATTGTGTAAAAACTGCATTCAAGAAACTTATTTTGTTGTAACATATTTGTATTGTAAACCATTATGTAATGGTCGTGTGTAAACAGGATATTTTAGATTATCATCATTTGATAATCTACGTAAAGCTTTTTAAACCTTTATTGATGAAATAAAGGTTATGGTTTGTTTTAAAATGAATGCAGTCTTTGAAAAACGTCTCATATAGAGGTCAAAACCTCGCAACGAAATCAATTAATATGGAACGTTTTTAATCAATAAGAACGGGACATTTCACATTTGAGTTTAACACTCCGGTTCGGTGTACCGTGAATAACCCCTTGTGAGATGAAGATCTCAACACGGGTGGTTAAACATTGACCCACCATCGTAGGGATAGCCGGTAATTGATTTCTCAGGATAGGCGTTAGGGCTTGTGTTCATGGAACGTTACTTGTAACCGTAGGTAAGTCGCGGGATATGCTGTAAGTTCGGTTGCGCGAGTAAAGGTTGCGCTATGAGAGTAGCGCGGATAGTCTGTATGTTATACTTCAATACTAAAAATAGTATAGGTGTGAATTCCAATGAATTCCTCCTCATGTCCTATGACTCAGATCCCTTATTTATAGTCGTAGTATGCTTCGCCTATTGGTGCCATGTATCGTGCGTTGCCCTTTCTTGTTTGTACAAGCTTGCCTGTTTGGTAGAGGGACCAGGGAACAGTACTTGGTACTTTATTTCATTTTTCTGTACTTTTCGGTGCTGTTGGGACCATGGTGTGCATGTGCCCTTGTCTTTTCTTTTATTCCGTGCCACTTGTACAAAACGTATCCAGCGCAACTTTACTTGCGCTCGGATGCTTGCTGGAATTCTGACTTGCTCGATGCACGCAGGGTACACTTGTGATGCGCTATGTGTATCATTACATGTCTTTTACTCCATTAATCAAATCTACGGCACAAATTTATGCTACAACTGAAGGAAATGCGGCCCTCAGTCCTCCATCAAAGATTATCACACCACCTCATCGTAGGGACCAAACTAAATATTGTGAATTTCATGGAGACCATGGGCATGAAACAAACAAATGCATCGACCTTTGGAGAGAGATCGAGGCTTGTATCCGGAATGGTCGCTTAAGTCACTTAGCGAAGGGGTGCATACAAATAAGTCATCAGGTGTTAACTTTTTTTTATCTAAAAAAAGGGACACTCACAATTAAATTCTTTATTTTAAATTTTGCATGCACACATTAACATAATATAGTGTACATACAAAATCTAAGAAACATAATAATATACATATAATAATATTATATCATTTATTAAAGGAATGTGATTTTCACACACCACTTTTTGATCCATGTACACTTATATCTCATAAAACCACAGTTATGCCCTTAGAAAGTTGAAATTATATTATTATTATTATTATTATAGGTATATTTAAGGGTTGTGTACATGGATCAAAAAGTAGTGTGTGAGGATCACCTCCCTTTATTAAATAGTAAGTATTTATTGTTATATAATATTTTTCATGTGTCATTTACATTTAGTGAGGTAAACCAACAAATGGTTCTAGATGATTGTACATAGGGAGATAATACTCGCACATCAAGAATTGATCCATACATACAAACTTACAATTATACTCTTAATTTATAATTATGGAGGTTCAACTCTCTAGATAAACTTAGGGATATAACTGTAAACTTTATGATAAAAAGTGTGTATAGATGAATTCTTGATGTGTGAGTATCACATCCCTTTTACATAAGATAGGAGAGATAACCCTCCAAGGGTGTACTATAGGAGAATAGAAAAGATCCACAACCACATAATTGTGATAACTTTGCCTATATATATTATATGGAAAGAGGCGGGATATATTACACAATCCTTCTATAGACTTATAATTCACTTACCAATATATACTCCACATAGCACATAACTGATAGAATTGTCTCAGATAAACCAACAAATCTCTTCTCCTTTACTACAAGATCATTCCATAATTCCATATCACTCATATACCAATGTCATTAATGTCATGAATCTCATATACTCGATCGCTTCCTATCAAGGATAGGTGGCGTAAAATCAATTACATCTCAATTGTAATATGAGTTACTATATAGGGAATCGCCACTCGATACGACAAATCATCCAAAAACTCTTGAATTAATTTAAGAAGCATCACCTCTCTCGTGAGTGATACCGGTTAACAAGTCAACGAATTGTCTTATAATCCAACGTATAATCTGTAACGAACTCTCCCAACATTTATAACTAATTTACCATGCAACCATTAATCTTTGATTAGTAATTTATCATCATCATCATCATCATCAAATACCTTAGTGTCACACTTACATATACAAGATCGAAATACAAATTATTGAATTATAAACTTTACAAAAACAGATAGAGAGTAAAGCGTATATGAGGATGTCATATACCCAAGTTGAATATAGAACCAATACATTAAAAACAAGTCACAATCTTATTTTATAATGTTTCAAACTTTTTATAATTATAGAGAGGAATATTCATTTGAATCCATAAATTAAGTTGAGATTCAAGGGACTAATGAGAGCGCGACATGTGGCGCGAAAATCACATGTGATTGGAAAAAAAAATTAAATTTTTTTTTGTTTGAAAAAAAAATAATTTTTACAAAATTTTCTTTTTCAAAATTTTCTTTTATAATCACATGTGATTGAATTTAACATGCATAATCACATGTGATTGGGATTATAATCACATGTGATTGACATGCAGAATTACATGTGATTTTAAAAAATAAATTTCGAAAAAAAAATCTCGAAAAAAAATTTTCGAAAAAAAAATTTTGAATTTTTTTTTTTTTTTTGAAATTCTTTTTTTCAATCATATGTGATTTTCGCACCACATGTCGCGCTCTCATTGGTCCCTTGGATTTCAAGGAAATTAATGGATGCAAGTGATTCTATACATAAGTGGGTATATGATCATGTGGTATAAGTTTGGCATTTCTTTCAATAACTTTGTGAGAATTATTGTGACAATTAGTTTTTAGTACTCCCTCCGTCCCATATTTATTGTCACCAGACAAAAAAAACACAGTTTTAGGAAATCCCACTAACTTCATTTCTCCACCAATAAAATATCTTCTCTCTCCAGATCCACCAATAAAATATCTTCTTTCCTTTCTATTTATGGAAGTGGACAATTAATTTGGGACATCCCAAAATGAAAAAAGTGGACAATAATATAGGGACGGAGGTAGTATAAATATAAATATAAATATAAATATAAATATAAATATACATATACATTTTGATATTAGGCACTCGAGTAGATTATCATCAGTAACAAGTTCCTCATAAGTTTTGCTTGGTTATATTAACAATGAGAGAATAACATTATTAACTTCAATTCTATATTCATCTCGTATACCTTTAACATATGAGATTTTTAAACGTTGTGACTTGAATACTTATCGTTACTGTGTGTAAGAAAAGGTAGCCCTCAAAGTTGGATTCTAGCTCTGCCCCTGCATAATGCATATAATATATCACTATTTCGAATGAGACTTTAACTTAAATGTTAATGATCTCCTTATATACCAGTAGCTCAATAACCATGCAGTAAACTTATTAACTCAATAACTCGGTAATGGTTAATTACAGTTCGTGTAAGAATTGTCGAAATCAACTCAAAGACAAAACATGAAAAAGAAACATTCAAGTACAGCTGGATCATATAACAAGAAAAATCAAACACGACACAGTTACTGGTCCTAAATCAAGTTATTAGACCTCGCCTGAGAATTGAAATAAATATGCCATCATTGATACAACTAGATTTCGATAACGATTTGAACAGCATCGATTAAAAACATTTCATGTGGTCCCGTTCATCATGTTCAAGGCACCCATTCGTCCGTTTGCTGTGTTCGTCTATATAATAAACTCTTCCATTTCAGATCAAACCAACAATCAGTTTCAACTACATTTAGTAAACTCGTAATATTGACAACTACAGACTGTTTATTACGATGCAGGATATATCACACCATCAAATGCATTCTTTTGTCCAGCATGGTCTAAACTTTGAACCGCAGTTTAAATGGTCATTTGAATCTGATCCTCTCGTGTTTGATAGTTTTGAGTCTTCCGAATTCGACGGAAGTCCGATAACTAACTTAATGGGTTCGTCAGTTGATGAGTTATCAAATCTAACGACTGTTGTTCAAGAATATCAGAGCTTGCACAAAAGAAAGCTTGAGGTTTGTCCACGTTAAAATTAAGCAAATACGTGATAAGCTTTATTAACCATCTCAAGATAGCCTAGTTGTTTGAGTCTGGTTTCCTCACAAGAGGTCTCAGGTTCAAACATCACTACTAACGTATATTTGAACTGAGAATAATCTTATTCGTTTATCCGCTTTTTTTAACCTGGGTATCCAACTTATTTTTACGAACTGACTAATCCCAAATCCCAGGACGACTACCCGCTTTGCGAGCAGCCCGGAGTCATTGCGGGTGAACCTCAATGAGTCATTGTTAGTTATAAATTAAATATCCAACATAAATGATAATTTCAACAAATATGATGGCTAAAATAATGTCACCTAAATGAAGGTATAACTATTAAAACCATATTATGAAAATAAAAAGGTTCAATAAGTAGTACTATGATTGAAATGGGGAAGGATATAATGTGGTATATAGATTGATGTTGTAGAATTGGACTCTCAGAAGAAGCGTAGTGGTGAATGTGATTCGGGACTAGTTGAACCACTGAAAGCTAAGAGAAACACTTGCGATACAAATCCAAAGCCAAAAATGTATCCGAAGTGTGATTACGTTCATGTGAGGGCTCGACGTGGTCAAGCCACTGATCGCCATAGCTTAGCTGAAAGAGTGAGTTACCAAATCTTCATTCCTACTTATTTCATGCTCTAATGTTGTTAGATAATAAATAATAATACAAAGATTGCCTTTAATAGTGCTCATTGAGCTTATATAAACATGTGATGATGTATATAGGCTAGAAGGGAGAAAATAAAAAAGAAAATGCAATGTTTGCAAGATTTGGTTCCAGGGTGCAATAACATCACCAACAAGGCTGCAATACTTGATGAAATCATTACTTATGTTCAATGCCTTCAAAGGGATGTTGAGGTAATAGCTTTATATTTAATTTCAATTGGGGTCAATTTTCGACTACAATCATAAACAGTAGCTGATTTAGTTACCGTCCCTCTTTTCAGTTTCTAACCATGAAACTTGCAGCTTCAACTTCAAGTGCATACTTGAATATGGGCAACTCGTCGCCTAAAGAGGTACAGAACACATCCTAATCTTGAATCAAAACAGATAAATAGTGTGGGCCCTATTTCACAGGGGCAAAAAGCAAACAAACGAAACTTTAAAAAAAAAAAAAAAAGAGACAAAAAATAGAAAAGCAAAATTACTAAAATACCCCTGCGTATACACCGGTGTTATGGCAAAAGGTGTACGTTTGGCAGGGACACCCCGACCATTTGTTTCCTTTCGAAACCAACCAGACCCACCCCGAAAGAGTCGGATGCCGATAAAGTACCTCCACTGGGTCCCCACACATTTGAAATGAGCAACCATCATCCCACTTTGTAAATTCTTGCTGCGACTGGGGATTAAACATGCGTCTATTTTATGGCAAAACTTTCACACGTCGGGTCCCAACTTCAAAGCTTACACCGGTGTTTACATGGGGTTTATAAGTAATTTAACTCAATTTTTCTGTTATACAATGTTACATGTAACTTGCAGTTGCGTGTTAACTGTTTATGCATAATCAATGAAGTTTATAACGTTATATCACAAATTCTCAACAGCAGTCGGTACAAATGGTTGAGTGGCAGTGAACTCAGTTTGCCAGAATCATGATCAGGCAGACTAGAAGGAGCTACTAGTACGGATTCATCCTAGAAGTTTATAAGTGTAAGAATTTGGTAATAAATGAAGGTTCAGAGGCCCTTTTTTTTGTTCAGGTTGCGACCTAAGAAGACTTTATGCTTGCAAGTCTTTTTCTGTACCCAATTTGTTATTAATTCTCATTGTTGGTGAAACCTATTTATTCTTTTATTAATGTTATTTTTGTGAATGTTCAATGCGTTAAATTACTCAATTTACCAGGTTCTATTGTACTCATAGTAAAAAGGGTTAAAGTCAAAAATAGGCTACAAACTTACACAAATGTACCGATGTCGCCCACAAACCCATTTCCGTCCTATTGTAACCAACAAACTTATAAAAAATGTGTTGATGTCGCCCACTATACTTTTTTTTACCTGTAACGAAAACAATTGATGACGTAGCTTCTAGGTAGTCATGACACGTCAATGATACATCGGAACAGAAACTGAAAGTATATGTGCGACATCGGAACACAACTGAAAGTATATGGGCGACATCGGAACATATAAAATGAAAAAAATAAGTTAAATAATTAAGTTTACCGATTCAGCAGGTAACCCGTAACAAAATGTTAACATTGGTACATTTTTTATAAGTTTGTAGGCGACAGTAGGACGGAAATGGATTTATGGGCAACATCGGTACATTTCTGTAAGTTTGTAGCATATTTTTGGCTTTAACCCTAGTAAAAATTTTGTACATGATTTGAAGTTATGAAATTGAACCAACTGCTTATGTTAATCTTTTGTCCTTAGTCACAAAAGTAGCTAGGATAATTATTACTGTAATACTTTAGATCATTGTTAAGAACTAAAACAATTTTCATTAGCATATTCTACACATTTGGTAAACTTATAGAGATAAATAGTATCGAAAAATAAGAATTTATGTGACCGGTAAGTTAGTCCCCCAACCCGCCCATTTCGACAATACTAGCAATGAACAAGTCACTAAAGTGACGTAATAATACTGCCTATCATAACTAACATAACTAAACTTTTTACCACACGAGCGTCTCATCAACACTTCAACAAACTAACTCATTATAAAACACTCTACTTATCATAACTAACATAATTGAACTTTTTAAATTAAACTTTTTAACCTTTTTAGTTGTCACACTAACACCTAATAACTAAACACTACCTATCATTACTAGCATACTTGTATTTTTAAAACAAAAACTACAGCTAGCCCAACAAAAATTACAACCAACTAAAACCCACAATTCTTTCACGGTCCATGGAACGAAGATCATTATGGCTAACTATTATCGCACCTATGGCGTGAAAGTGATGGCCAAAAGAAAACTGCTATGATTAATGGGGCCATGGCTACCATAGAAAGAGGTCTAATGTGAAAAAAAGACAGACCCTATCCCAAATATAACACATGGAAAACCAAGAAATATACTCAATTTAAGAGAGTTCATTTAACAACAACAGACATGTTTGATATAACTACAATTGCTACAGTCCTAGATAACATTACTAAAGAGTGTAATAAAGAGTTTACACTTGTCATTCACATGCTGGTTTTGTGTCAAAGCTACTGAGACAAATTGCAAAGGCTTGATAAGCCGACAAAGGGTACCGATAATCCATTGTGAATATATCTTGTCCAATCTTCCCAAACTGCAGAATCACTCTATTTTGCTCTGCATCCGCCACATTATCACACGAATTGACAGAAGCTACTAACTGAAAATTCTTAACCGACGCCACTGTAACTCGACCTTTGAAATTTAGACACCAACATTGTAATTGTTCATGCCATCTCGGGGACTTGTTTTTAAGCACCAAAGAGTCGGTGCAAACGGTGACGGCTTTCTTTACAGAAGGTGATGTGAGTAGAGGTTTCTCAGGTGGGAAGGATATTGGGGTGGGGGCGGTGCCCCCTTGTTGAATTGAAGAGACGGGTATGTAATGCATTGAACAATTCATACGTCTAGGGCCTCTTGTACGTAGTACGTTGAGTTCATAGGTGATAGTGGCAATTGTGTAATTATACGCTGGTAATCGAGGAGATACTTGTTTTGTGTTGAATCTTCGACTTGAACGACTATGGTTAGCATGAAACGCTTCATCATTTGGAGGTTGGCTATCGTAGATCGTGAACTTGGTTCCAAGAAAATTAGACCTATGAGATAAAAGATAAAAAAGAAGATTTTGATCATTATGATTTGATAGTCACAAGCTTACTTTCAGATAAGGGTGATATATCCACCATATAATATACATTAACATGTTGTACTGTACAACTTGTTATGTTAATGTCCAGTTATAGTGGATTTATATAAAATGATATTGAGTATATGTATATCAATGCCCGGTAGATAACTACTTGACCCTTGACTTGTACACAAATGTTTGAGAAATGGAATAATCTATGGACACAGAGCAAATGTTTTAGATTGTGGATGACAGAGATGACAAGATGGGCGGGTCGAGTAACGGGTCAAAAGATTTCAGAGGAGCTACATGATACAAATGTAGGGATTCTTTTACTTACCTCAGTTTCCCAACATAAGTCGAACTAGCTCGTGAAAAATCATCCGCCACCAATGAAATCAAGAATTCAGTACTTGTTGCTCTTCGTGTTTTCTTGGCCGCCAACAATAACTTATCACTCTCTTCTTCAGCTGTTAACATATACAATCATCTTAAGTACAAAATATTAAAGCAATTGCAAAATTCTTAATCAAACAATCAAAACAAGACACGATTACTTACAAGGAGTCAGCCCAAAGTACAACCGAAAAACCGAACTCGCTCTGTCTCTTTTTATATAGCACTGAATTGGAGAATCACGCGGACCCGGCTATTACAAAAGTTAAAAAGATTTAAACTTTAGCATCAAAACACATACAATATTGTCTAACAGGTACCAAATTTCAAAACCTAACCTGCTTTAAAGATATAGGAAATGTCAACCTTCCACATTCTTCAGGTGTCTTAACAATCTCCTTTGTAATATCTCTCCACGGCTTACAAACCGACGCGCAATAAACAACGACAGTTCGAGCAGGCCAAGACGTCTCACTCTCTTCAACTCTTCGAATTATATCCAATAGCAGTTCAGGAGGCAAATGGGCCCACTGGCCTTCAGTTATCGAATCCAATGAAGCTACATCAGGAACAATATGTGATAGAGTACAATTTCGCCAGTTTTTCGATTCGATTCGTCTTCTTGATAAGCTCCCAAATCCATCTCTCAATTCTCTCACAATGTTTTTGAATGACATCTTAAAGTTCAAACAAGTCTTATCTTCAATTCTAAAAACAGATAATAATCAAAACCTAAAGACTTATTATTATATCAAATATATACCTAAACCCTAACAATAAATAATAGTCAAATACAGATATAGATCTAATAACATAAAGCTGACTTTGAAAGTTTGAATCTAATAACAAAGTGTGAACACATAAAGCTTCCCATATTTGACCAAAGAAATAATAAATGAATTTAAATTTAATTTAATTTCTTTGAATTCGTCTCATTTTACAAAAAGTACTAAATAAATAAATTAATTACAAATAATTAAAAGGAAAACAAAAGTGCATACCTCTGAATCGATAGAGTAAAATTAGGACTGATTAGGATAGGTGATTATAGTGTAATTAAGGTTGGACTGATAGAGTGAAAGAGTAGATACATAGTTTTGCTTGGAGCCACACCGTAATCGCCGGCGCAATTTCCGGCACCGGCGGATGAAGATTCTCGGATGAAGTGATAAGTCCTTGAATCAAGCGTGAAATGTAAAATTATACGGAGTAGGTGGAATTTATGTTATAAATTGATTTTATATTTGATATTTTGTACTGTGAATTGTATAATTATGATGATGTTATTATACGTAGTACTAGTAGTTTTTACTGAGACGATGTTTTGTAACAAAATATGTACCCCACTCACCCACCTCCTTTTGATTGACTCCGCGTGTTTAAACAATCATGATGATTTTAGTTACTAGTCAATGGCAAGGTTCCAAAATTCGGACATTTCATTTTGAAAAGGATAATAATCGATCATCGAATTCATCGAATTGTATCATGTGTAAAATCAAGTGTCAATACCATACCATAACTATTTTAAATATTAACATTAATTAATTTGATATTAATAATTAAAATGAAATTAATAAAATATATGGATCGTAACCCTATCACTTTAAACTTGAAAAAATCAATGATATTGGTAAATTCAAAGTTATACATAGTATCAGTTATCAATAATATTTTTAGGTAAAGAAAATATAAATATAAATATTAAATAAAATATATTTAATAAGTAATACTTTGTAATTGATATATCGATAGAAAAAAAAAATTGGCTCTGAAGTATACATCGAAACTATCATCATCCACTCATCTAACAACAAATCTTTGTATCGATTCATCTTCAAAATCGCCCATCAATTACAACTCGGATCGAGAACAATAAAATCATTCCAATAACTAAATACATCGATGATTAACATTGCTTTTCTTTGATTATTATTTAACCATGTCATCTTTTTGTCAAAATGCTTTGCTAATTATGCTTTTGTTATAATAGATAATAAAGAGACAAAAAATATATATGTATATATAACAAAGAAAATCATAAACATAAATATAAACTTTAAAATAATTGTCCATAATTTTTCATTATATTTAAAAACTCTAAAATTAATACATTTTGAGCTTCGTCATGACCATCACCAGAAATGTATTACAACTAAAGTATATCGAGCTTCAGCATGACCATCACCGGTTATACTTTACTCATATTGCATTCATCGTTCTAAATATCGTTCGCTTGCTTCAAATTCAGAATCATCAACCATTGTTAGTTGGTAAGTTGCTATATATTCATCTATGTCTATGGGATTATGTTGAGTCCCCAAAATAATTAAGGATTTAATTATGATAAAACGGCAATTATGTACACTAGAATGTTATGTGTAGCCAGCATAAGTTTATTCGTGTATAGACAGCAATTGTTGTTGTGTCGAGTGTTTTAGTATGTTGCCTAGTCTACCAGCACAATGTAGACAGTATTCTTCATTTGAGCACAGGATGAGTACCCAGTAAATTATGAAGATCAAGTGAACGAGTATAGAAGAGCCAGCATAGCTGGTAGCAGCATACAACACGAAGACAGCTATACTCCATTACAAGCATAGTAGTTTTCTGAGTGGTCTACATCAAGTGTACTATTCAACAAAAGTCGAAGACAAAGTTGAACAGAAAAGGACACGTGTCGGCGGCTGATAAGTGATCTTACAAGACTACGTGAGAATGCAGAAGTTTAACACATGTGCAGACATGGGTAATACTTTGTCAACGCCTAGGGAACTCAACATTCTATTTGTTTAATCAAATAGTGGTGCCAAACCGAATTGAGGTGTTACTGCAAATAGCTACCAAAGAGGAAAGAAGAGAGCACGCTCTCTGATACAGTTGTCCCCACAAGTACAGACATCCTATGTACCAATGGACAATGGATTAATTACACGAAAAAAGGATTACTATAAATAGAAGTATTCACTATTGTAAAAACTGGTGGTGTGGATTTTATTTAAATAGAGTCCAAACGTGTAATAGCTTAAGATATCCTCTATAGCTATAATCTAGGTGTAATCTGTATTCAACATGTTATTCCACCAAGAACAGTTGTGATTCTTTGTGATTCATATCAATAAAGAATAATCGTTGAAAATTACCTTTCACTCTTATTTAAATTGCATGCTTGAATACTAAACTGCTATAACACTTAAGTTATTTAAAAAGAATCGTATTCGCCTCCTCTACAATAATCCCGTTGTTAATCAAGAGACCGACAGATTATACTCACCTTCATCCAATTTGGAATCGGTATTTTCTTCGATTGATGATGATAATTTGGTTTCTATTTCTTCTATCTCTATACAATCCTCAATGTCATTATCTAACGGACATTCTAATTACGTTTGATCTTGTATCCTATATACCTGTCCAAATAAGCATTCAAACATATGCATACTTTCATGGCTTGGGGGTAAGTCTTGACCTTCTTCCGATATAATTCGACCACTAAGAGAAAAGGTCGATCCAAAAACTACGGTTGAAGCTTGGACGGCTAATAAGTCACGAGCCATAGCGGATAATATTGGATAGTGTCTATGTCTTCTTTGATTTTCACCAAGACAAAACGTCAAAGTTGTGAAATTGTTCGGGATTCATGTTTAGTACAAAGTTTCCAATCTTGTAATTTCACAGCTCGCTTGTGGGTGACGATGTTCGTCCATGCTTCAAAGCGTCTTCACATAATTAGTTTAAAAGACTTATATTAAGGTCATGGGGCCTTCGAGAGGACGATTCGGACGCATATTGGTCAGCAATTGAGTTTGCTTGTCGACCATTTTTTGTTGCATAAATTTCAAATAATTTCTCAATAATGTCATCAAATTTGAATTTTGGTAATTTATATAGTTTAGATCGGCTTCTTCTGAACCATACGTACAATACAAATTTTGGTATATTGTTGTCTTCATAAGTTCGACCCCATTAACATTAATGCGAAGATCAAGTGCGGCACATACAAAACTTTAGGTATCGTTCGAAAATATTTTTTTAGTTTCTTTCTTATATGAAAAACATTTTGTCTAAAAAGAACATTATTTGAGTTCGCAAATTTGGATATTTTTACCGTCATTACATAAAGATGTTATAAAACTATCTAGGTGGGCAATAAACACCCGAAACTTTTGTTGTTGCCTCTTTAAAAACTTGTAAAAAAAACTTGTTAACGCTTCCAAGTCATCCCATTAGTGGTTTTCAATTAGTTCGGAATATCCATTTCTAAGTAGTCTATTATCAAAGGCGATTAAAGTTTGTTTTTGTCGTAAGATATTTTCAAATATAAGACAATATTATCAAAATAATGACCTAACCAAGTGTCATTACAAATTTTTAACAAAATTTTTATAATTATGATGTCGTTCGTTGCTTGTACGATATATCATTACTAATAATCGTATAAGTTTATCTTTTAAAGGCCTACAATAAGTTAAACAATCCTAAACAGTCAAGTTTATAACATAAGCAACACAGCGTGTATGGAAAAAAATCACCATCTAAAACCGGTTTCATTCGTATTTTTAACATATCCATGGCACTCTTATTATTTGACGTATATCTAGTGAAATAGTAATAACTCAAACGATTAAATTATATTCAACCCAAAATGTTTTGAATAATTTTTCTTATATTATTACCGTTATGCAGATAAGCAACTAGTTTCAAAGCGATAGTGTGTTTCATTTATAACCACGTGTAAGTAACTAGAGGGGGTGAATAGTTACTTAGTCGATTTTTTAAAATTTTCTTTGCGTTTTGTTGAACTTGAACTTGATATAGTGTGATTTGAAATGTTTGTTCTCTAATAATGCTAACAATACAAATATATGATAAATTGTAATCAAAAGATAAGGGAAGAGAGAATAAACACAACGATTTATAGTGGTTTGGGAAGATGTTAACCAAACTTCCTTAATCCACTCCTCAATTCTACGAATTGAGATTTTTCTTCACTATGATACTCCAAACTCGGTGGAGTGTCCGAATACAACACTAGTACTTTGATAAGCCGCACCTTGTGAACTCTTACGTCCCTTTGAAGACTTCAAAACACTTATAGCTCTTACCACAAGATCCTAATGAACTATCCTAGTGAAAACACAACTATCCTCTAGATCCATTTAAGAAGATGGTTTACAAGTAAACTTACAACTTTAAGCTTACAAGTACTCTTGCTAGAATCACTCCAAAAGATTACCAATTAATTATAAGAATGATATCAGTAAGTATGAGAAAATATAAGTGCAAGAGGTGAGTCTTCAAATGCTTCAAGGCTTGGCTTTTATAGGAAAGAGAAATCTGCCTGGAAGCTCTACGGCTCACTGCACGGTCGACCGTGGTTCGACCGTGTACCTCTGACATCTGATTCTTATGGCCGTTTTTGTCCTTTAAAAATTTTCATTTTCCATTGTTGAATAGCTGCAACTAAATGCCAATTACTTCTGAAATTATCCTCATTACCTTTTATGTTTTGGACATAAGCTTGGAAGTTGACATGTCCATTAAAGAAGAAAGTCTTCAATCTTTGACCCTTTGTCATTGATTACCAAAAGATGTAATTGCAGATTGTTGTCTCTTGACAAACCATTATCTTCCAAAAGCTTCATCAACCTTTCTTAATCACTTGTCATTTAGCTTATGGGAGTTTCTTGCCTTTTAGAATACTGTTACAACTTAAATGAACTAGTTTTGAATCTAGTTTGAATCATAATGATTCTTGTTACAACTTGACTAGACTTGAACTAATTACATTCTCATACAAATAATGATACATAGAACTAATGGAAGAGCAACTCTTTAATTGGGACTTTAATGACCATTATTGGTATGTTTAAATGACACTATGCATTAGGATAAAGAGATATGACACTTGAGTGTTTTAGCCTAAATCAAGCTTAAAGTGTCATTAAGATGTCATTAGGTGTGATTAGTAAAAATTAACATCTTTTGGTTCAAAACTCTTTTGAGATCAAAGAGGGCAACTATTATAAGCATGTTTCAAAAGGTTTTGTAAATTATAGATGTCGGGAACTAGTCAAACTTTATTTGTTCAAGATTGGTAACAGAGAAAACTGCGGTCGGGTTGCGGTCGTCCGTGAAGTCAGCCGTAGATTTACAGTTTTAGAAAAACTTGAACTCGTTGATATAGGATACACACGGTTGGTTTCACGGTCGACCGTAGTACAACCGTGTAGCATTTTTACCAAGATAATTACTTATGTGTTGGTCTTTTGCTAGAGATAGTTTAGGCTTATGAACTCATGTCGTCCTACATACGATTAACTACTAGGTTCTTGTATGTCATCATCAAAACAAAGTGATTAACCTTTGAATATTATGATTTGAATCTTAACCAACATTCTCCCCCTTGTTGATGATGACAAACACATGAGTAAGTGTTAACTATGTAGGTCAACATAAGTGTTAACATCTGATGTGTGAGCGGAGGGGTACGAAATACTATTATTTTTACTACGAAATACGACGAAATATGATACAAGTTTTAATTAATTTATTTACAAATGGGATATACCTAAACTCTGCTACAACACTATAGGCAGTGTACCTAATCGTAGAGTAGTATAGTTTTTAGTAAGTCCGGTTCGTTCCACAGGGAGACGGCTTATTTTACACTATATTTTAAACAACTATATTTGTACAAAATATAAATATATATATATTACAATTATTATTATTATAAAAGGGGGTTTTACTGTTTAATGACCGGTTTGTCGATTTTATATTTTAAGTCACAATTAAAACCTAATGTAAAATATTAAAAATAAATATAACTTAATTTAAAGAGCAAAGTAAATGACGATAAATAAAATTGCGATAACTAAAAGTACGATAATTAAAAGTGCAATAAATAAAATGACAGTAAATAAAAGTGCGATGAGATATAAAATAAAGGAATTATGCTTATTTAAACATCCGTAATCATGATATTCGACGTGTTGATTTTAGTTTATTACCATGGGTTAATTGTCCTTTGTCCTGGATTATTCGATATGTCCATCTGGTTTTTGTCCATAACAGTCCATCAGTCATAAATATAAAGTGTGAGTGTCCTCGACAAATTATCCTTATACCCGAAGTCAAATATTCCAACTAATTGGGGACTTAAACTGTAATAAGGTTTTAATACATTGTTAATGATTACACCAGGTTATCGACTGTGTGCAATCCAAGGTTTTAATACTTTATTAACAATTACACCAAGTGTCCTTGTATGTAATCCACCCCTGTTTTAATGAGTCCATTGACTATTAATCCATTCCCGTGTCCGGTTAAATGAACGATTATTAGTATTTATAAATATCCCGCCCATCGTATCCGATCGAGTGTATGTGGTTATTTATAATTACATCAAATTGTAAATCTATATATTAAATTAACGAATTATCATTCAGTTAAAAAAATATAAAGCCCATTAATAGCCCATAGTCTAATTTCTACAAGTGTCGGTCTTTTGTCCAAACCCCAATTATGGTACAAAGCCCAATTACCCCGTCTTAATATTTTAGCCCAACATCATGATTACTTCGGCTTAAATAAGCATAATAATAACTTAGCTACGAGACATTAATTTAAAAAGGTTGAACATAACTTACAATGATTAATAATAGCGTAGCGTTACACGGACAGAATTTCGACTTACACACTTACAACATTCGCTAACATACCCTTATTATTTTTAAATTAAAATTAAAATTATGTTCAGAGATAGAGAAGAGAAAAAGATGTGTTATATTCGGCCGAAAACTGCGAAATTTATAGGATGTCACCAACTTTTTTGCTCCATGCGATCGCATGGAATTTGGTCTTGCTGGCCATGCGATCGCATGGCCTGGGATTCCAGCTCACATTCGTTTGTTTGCTTCTTGCCGACGGTTTTTTTAAATAATATAATATATATATAATTTTAAGAATTAATTATATATTATATTATATTCATGTGCATAGTTGACTTGTAGTTGACTCTGGTCCCGGTTTCAGATTTTCGAACGTCCTTGCGTACTATTTAATATCTTGTACTTTACGTTTCGTGTCTTGTACTCTTGTAATTTTGAGACGTTTCTCATCAATAATTTGAACCACTTTGATTGTACTTTGTTCTTTTTAGCTTTTTGATTGTTTGCATCTTCAATTCGTCGAATCTGTCTTTTGTCTTCACCTTTTATTATTTAAACGAATATCACTTGTAAATAGAACAATTGCAACTAAAAGCTTGTCTTTCTTGAGGGATAATGCTATGAAATATATGTTCGTTTTTAGCATTATCAACATCACTTACCATACACTTTCTCCCCCTTTTGTCGAAGCAAAAAGGTTAGTCCCACATGGAACTAAGCGCGCCCTAGAGTAATGCTCCCCCTTAAATCGTTCACACTTATCAATTGCCCATGCTAATAAATAAAATTGCTCCCCCTCAAACCAATAGTAGACATAAAGAGTAACAAACATGATAAGCATAGCAAGTGCATAATAATCAATACATAACAAGCTTCAATCCTAGGATAAGTGTTGTATCTACCCGCCCTTATAAATTATTCTTAACCAACATTAATTGTTTCTAAGGATAAATGCCGTTGGTGCTAAACGCATCGGAGATTGTTGAGCTTTCATTATCGGAAGAGAGAATAATCACCGAATGAGCTACCCAATAGGTTAGCGGAATAGTGGACACGGGTTGGGGAATTTGAGAGGAGCTGATGGCACCAACAAATCGGAAAAGTCGATTAAGAAGGTTTGAGTATGGAAGTGGACGAGTTCCTTGTTCTCGAAGATAACCCATTCTTTGAGTAGTGAGATAAGCGAGATTTATAGGTTTATGAGTAAGAAGAGATCACATGACAACAACTTCAGTTCCAGAAATGTGAGTAGCGGTAGGTTCCCGACAATAGATATTGTTCCGAATGACATTTAGAATGAGTTGAAGATCATGGAGGATTTCGTCATCTTGAATGCGAAGCCGTCGGTTGAAGTTTCGTTGTACTCCCGGAGTAGTGATGAGATCTAAGATAGGTTGCAATGGAAATGTAGGGTTGAGTGATCTTAGATCGGTTGAAGGGGTATAGAAGGAACGCCCATCGGAAGGAATGGCCATAACGATTGCGAATTATTCAAAAGACCAAGTGTAAGGTGTATCGAAAAGTCGAAATGCAACTTGGTCGGGATTTGAAACTTCAAGATTAGCATAGAATTCCCTAATTAACATTGGATAAATGGTTTCATTAAGCTCAAGAAATGAGAAGCAATTATTATGGGTGAAAAGTTGAGTTAATTCGGAAAATTTGGTATGATGAACAACACGTTCCTCATGAAGTGTTCTAGTCTCCATGTGTTGCCTATTGTTCGTGATACGTTGATTTCTCGTGTTGGTCATTTCCTAGAAAAACCACAAATTTAGCAAAATAATCAAGTTGTTAAGTTTGAAAAGCTATATGCTAAACATGTGTAGATTAGTCCTTGTCTAGACTCATTTTGAAAACTATGAATTTGAAATTAAATTGTACTATTTTTCTTTTGAAAATTTAGACAAGTTACATCATTTTACTCTATGTTTGTCAAGAGTAGATACTAGTCATGAGATTGACAAGTATCATAATGATTTGTTCAAACATATGTGTGTGTGTGTATGAGTGAGTTCAAAAATTTAAAGCATATATGAGTTTTTATGCAAGAAATCACTATTATGACTCATTTGAAAAGAAAAACCCTTTTTAAAACAATTTTACTCATATATTTTAAGAAAATCATGCAATCAACAAGTGTTCCTATTAGTTTGGAAAGATCAATATATATATATATATATATATATATATATATATATATATATATATATATAAAATTAATTTAATAAAATTGAGATTAAGATTTTGGATGCTTACCTTAAAGAGAATTGAAAGAATATGGACCACTTTTTAAAAAGTACTTGAAGGTAGGACAAAAGTAAATCTGAAAATCCAGTAGTTGGGGTTTAAGGAAGAGATGTGGTTGGTGGAAAAGTTGTTTGAATATTAAAAGAAAAGCAGAAAGGACAAAGAAATTCGTCAGACATCAGGCGGCTCTCTACACGGTCGATCGTGGTTCGACCGTGCGTGATCAGGATAGAATTTTACGGAGTGTGTTCCATCATTCCCAACTCATTCCTAAGCAATTAAAGGTTTCCTTTTTAAGGGGCTTAGTGAATATGTCAGCTATGTTTTCCGCAGATTCTACCTTATCTATCACAATATTACCATTTTGGACATGGTCACGAAGGAAATGGCGCCTAATGTCTATGTGTTTAGTCCTAGAGTGTAATATTTGATTTTTCGATAGGTCTATAGCACTTTTGTTATAACAATATATGGGTATTTCGGATGAGATGATACCGTAATCGAGTAAGGTTTGCTTCATCCATAACACTTGTGCGCATGCTCTTCCCATGGCTACATATTCGGCTTCGGTGGTAGACAATGCAACAGACGTTTGCTTCTTTGAGAACCATGACGTTAAGCAAAGCCCTACGAACGCACATACTCCACTTGTGCTCTTTCTATCAATAATTGATCCACCATGATCAGAATCTGCAAAGCACATATGATAATGCTAAAAACGAACATATATTTCATAGCATTATTCTTCAAGAAAGACAAGCTTTTAGTTGCAATTGTTCTATTTACAAGTGATATTCGTTTAAATAATAAAAGGTGAAGACAAAAGATAGATTCGACGAATTGAAGACGCAAACGACCAAAAAGCTCAAAAGTACAAAAGACAATCAAAGAGGTTCCAATTATTGATAAGAAACGTCTCGAAATTACAAGAGTACAAGATTCAAAACGCAAAGTACAAGATATTAAATTGTACGCAAGGACGTTCGAAAATCCGGAACCGGGACCAGAATCAACTCTCAACGCTCGACGCAACGAACTAAAAATTACAAGTTAATTATATATATAAATATAATATAATATATAATTAATTATATTAATTATATATATATTATATTTATAAAATAAATCGTCGACAAACAAAGAGCCAAAAGCTGGTGAGCTGTATTTACAAACTCCGCGACTCGCGGAGTTTGAAGGCAAAATGGGCCGCGAGTCGCGGAGCCCCAAAGTTTGAAACTCCCTATAAAAGCAACCGAATTCTGAGCATTTTTCATCATCAATAAATCCATCTCTCTATCTATATCGTATATATTTATATTTATATTTTAATTTTAATTTTAATCCTAATAATAAGGGTATGTTAGCGAATGTTGTAAGGGTGTAAGTCGGAATTCTGTCCGTGTAACGCTACGCTATTTTTAATCATTGTAAGTTATGTTCAACCTTTTTAATTTAATGTCTCGTAGCTAAGTTATTATTATGCTTATTTAATCCGAAGTTGTGACGACCCGGAAATTTTCGACCAAATTTAAACTTTAATCTTTATATTATTCCAACACGATAAGCAAAGTTTGTTAAGTTAAATCTCAAGAATTTTAAACTGTGTTCATACATTCATTATAACCTCGACCAAATTCCGACGATTCACGAACCGTTATATATAAATAGATATGTATATGTATATATATATATATTATAACTTGAGAATATTAATAAAGTATTAAACGTATAATATTTTACACGAACGTATTTGTTTCAATATGATCTTCGATGAAATTAAAAAAAATATATTAAATGATTGAATTATCAGAAACATTGAATTATGATTACAAGTCTCTGTTGAGAGGTCCACTATGATTTGAGAAAATCTATTCCTCTTAACGATATTCAGAATAATTTGTAAAGCTATTTATAAATAAAAACAAAAAGTGCCATTTACGAAAGTTAGACAAAAGTTAGTGGAGAATTGGTTTCCATAATATTCTATTAATCTATTTTCAAACGTACAAAGACGTTTTCAGTTTAAAAAGAACTTTATTATTAAAATGTATATAACTTTTATAAATATCTAGAATCACTTTTGATAACTCATTACTTAACCAGTATAATAAATATAACGATATTTATATTTTATTTCATTAAATATATATAACGATTTAAATTAATATTATATATATTTATACGCGTATTATACATACATAGTTTTTATACTTTTATTATACTTTAACTTTACCTTTACTTTACCTTTTATTTTACTTTAACTTTAATAATTCATACTTTAATAATTCACTTTAATAATTCACTTTAATAATTCATACTTTAATAATTCACTTTAATAATTCATACTTTAATAATTCACTTTAATAATTCACTTTAATAATTCATACTTTAATAATTCACTTTAATAATTCACTTTAATAATTCATACTTTAATAATTCAATTTAATAATTCATACTTTAATAATTCACTTTAATAATTCAAAAATCTATTATAAATAGAATTCAATAGGTTTCATTATTTCATAGAAACTTGAAAATATATTTCTCTAAAATCTCTCAATCGAATTACATATATATATTTTCTTTGTATTATTTCAAGATATTATTAGTATACATAAAATACTATGACGGAGTTATATTCAGACGATTTCAAAATAAGTTTTCAAACGAGATAGAGCTAAGGAAATTATGGGTTATAGCTATGGAGGTTATGGGTATTGATCGAGGGTATTGCTCGTGAGGTCAACCTAACGTTTATCATTTTCGTTGCGTCTACGTACTTTCCTGCAATATTGAATCACAATATTGATACGTTCGTGAATCTGAGACAAACCCTGCACTTGTTCAATGCCGTCATATACATAATTGCTACAATATATAGTATTGTGAGTTTCATTTGCTCCCTTTTATATATATTTTTGAGACTGAGAATACATGCGCTGTTTTTATAAATGTTTTACGAAATAGGCACAAGTACTAAAACCAATTCTACGTGGGTTTAAACCAGAAATATACCCTTAGCTTGGTAACATTAAACTACTTGTCTATGTACGGTAGGCGCGAATCTTAAAGATAGATCTATTGGGCCTGACAAACCCCATCCTGACTATGGGATGCTTTAGTACTTCGAGGTTATTTTAAACACACCTGATCTGGTGTACTTCAGAGGGTAAAACATGAACGTTAAGGCTTGTTACCGGGTGCCTACAACTTATAGAATACTTTTATACACTTGCGAGTGTACATATATTTATAAACGGAAATCTTGTGGTCTATTAATATATTGAAATGATTGTTATGATAAACCTATGAACTCACCAACCTTTTGGTTGACACTTTAAAGCATGTTTATTCTCAGGTATTAAAGAAATCTTCCGCTGTGCATTAGCTCATTTTAAGGATATTACTTGGAGTCATTCATGGCATATTTTGAAAGACGTTGCATTCGAGTCATTGAGTTCATCAAGATTATTATTAAGCCAATTATAGTTGGATGTATTATGAAATGGTGTGCATGCCGTCAACTTTCGTTGTAAAGAAAGTTTGTCTTTTAAAAACGAATGCAATGTTTGTAAAATGTATCATATAGAGGTCAAATACCTCGCGATGTAATCAACTATTGTGAATCGTTTATAATGTATATGAACGGATCCTTTCAGTTGGTATCAGAGCGGTGGTCTTAGCGAACCAGGTCTGCATTAGTGTGTCTAACTGATAGTCGTTAGGATGCATTAGTAAGTCTCGACTTCGACCGTGTCTGCATGTCAAAAGTTTTGCTCATCATTTTTGTCGAAAATTACCTGCTTATCATTCTTAGTCTAGACACATCTTATTGCATTGATTGCATGAATAGTGTATAGACAAAATTCATATCTTAGCGTATCTGCTAATTCATATCTTAGCGTATCTGTTACTGTAAAATTTGCCTGACATATTCCGTAAATTCCTCCGTAATCTACGAAACCTTTTGCTCTATATAATTAGAATACCACCCGATAGCCGGAAAATCATTTCATATCGAAAAATTCTTTATTCAATCGTACGAAATGGAATTCGTCATTAGTTCAAGTCCCTCGGATTTCGAAATGGAATCCCACTCAAGTTCCGAAAGTAGTGTGACCGGAATGGATCAACCAATTAGTCATCATCTATTCTGGATGAATTGGGGATGGGTTCGTAACCTCCTTAATCATTGGAGACAAGAAGAAGGTGATCCCTTCCATCCGCCACATTGCCCTCTTGGCGAAGAACCTGAAGCACTTAACGGCGAACCTATCCGAAACACCATTTTCTCTCTTATTTCTAGAGTATCTCGTCACGATTACATACTACACCAAATTCTAGATTTTATTTATCCGCTCGTCCAAACCGACAATCACCCCGGTGTAATAGAAGAAGTCAACGAGCTTCGCGCTCGGGTAGTGGCTTTGGAGAATATGGTACAAATGTTACAAACACCAGCAGCAGCACCAGCAGCATAAACAGTACCACCATCAGCAACACCAACAGTACCATCACCACCACCAACAACAACATCCACATCCCACACCGCAACATCACAATCTGTATCTCAAACATCAACGTCATACGCCCTGTAAATATCCAGGAATATCAACAACAACAAACGATGAAGTATTAATTCATAAACTTCATTGAAGAGATATCTCTGCGGCAGTTATGTAATCTCCAAAATCTTAGAGATTATTTAATTCTGACCGTAAATCGGATGAGTGAACGGAGATGGTAGAGTAGAAACTTTGATCGAAAATGGTGTACGATTTACAAGCTAGAATTGTTTTACCAACAGCATCAACAAGACCGTAGCATCATCAACACAGTCAGTGCCGTCAGTATCGTCAGAATCAACAGCACCTGTAACATCACAAACTCTGTCAGTTCAAGATTTATTGTGGACATCATTACGAATCAACAACAAATATATTGTATCAACGAGTTATGAAGTATTAACTCATTTCCAATCGAAAGATTTATATGTATATTTTATATGTATAAATTTTTAAACCATAATAAATCTTCCCGTACTAAGCTATTATGTGTGAATCTTAACTACTCAGTTAATTCATATTACAAATATGCAATGATGTACGTCCTTCGTCCGCAACTTAACCATCGTTAATTACAATCTCTGTCTCAATTCAATAAAAATCCAATTCATAATAAATCAAGTGTATTATTCGAATTTATGTTTGATTTTACACTTTCATCATCGATGTACTCGAAACTTTTCAAATAACATCATTCGTACCTTGCGAAGTTCACAAGAATTTCACGAAAACCAACAAATAACAAAGTAATGATTCATAATTTCAATATTATTGAAGAAATACTTATGCAATTTATAAAGTTTTAGGGATTACTCAATTCTAGTTCCAACCATAAAACAAATGAGTTTAATTTAATATTAACTCATTAAATCTATATTACATCTAAAGAAAATATACACATATATTTTCATAAAGACTGTAACAAACTTCTTTTGTGCAAAATATTAATTGTGAAAATTTTTTAACGGGTAGGTACTATCCGAGAGATATATAAATTCACAGTTAATATATTACATTTTTCGAAACTGATTCAGCAATCATCAACTATACTCCCTACTTTCACAACAATATCCATTCTTTCATATAAATCAAAACAATCATACTCATTCAAATTCAATTACATATTCTGATTTTGAAATCGCATAATTCAATTCGAAATATAACCAGTATCATCACTCTTAGATTTCTATATCTTTCAAAGCTATACTTTGACTTCAAAACTGTGTTAGAACATCATATGTATTAAGGATTACAATATGTGCTTAAACCCTACGAAATTCCTGAAGACACTTCAACTAAGGAACAATCGAGATGATGATCCAACCACATGTTACCCACAGTTATACACCTGAAAAACTCTCAAAACCCAAGTCATAGTTCGACACGTATCCGTGTTAGACCCTTTGGCATTTACTAGCTAAAATAACTTTTCAATTCCGTTTCAAAATAGACAGTTTTGTCACAGCTCCAGCAAGTCAACTTCGACTTCTCAATCAAAACAGTCTTATTATAACCTCGATAGATACGTTGCCCTTTCGCCAATGTTACCGGGGGAATCGTTTATATTCACCACATTAGCAATAAACTTACCAACAACTTCACTGATATTTGACTTTCCAAAAAAAAAAATATTATAATTATCGAAACCCTATCATATACTCATTCGTACCTTATAACAAGAATTGCCATACCAATTATTGAGAATCAGTAATCAGTATTTCGAAACCTCGCAGCATGTCTACATCAACAATTACATATACACACAATGTCTACCTCCAAGACTTACATTCTTTGAATGAGAAATTTCTGAAAAACACCCTAAACTGCGAACTAGTTCTCGAAATTTTGAAAAATGCTGATGAAGCAGCAAAAACTATAAACGACCTTAACAGTAAAAAGTTGGATGATAAAGGATAGTATATTGGCAAAGCTCAGAAAAAGAGAAGCTTTGAAACTGGAAAACGAATTGAGCAAAGTATGAAGGAGGCTGTGGACAAATCACAAAGGCTGAACCTGCCTTCAAAGAATCCAAATGATTCAGTACTTGCTGAAGTCATTAACGAATACCTTGCTCCTGACTCTAAACCCCTGCGGACAATATCCTTCATCATCCTCTGATATTAGACATTCTAAGATATCATCGTATCTTTCATTATAAATATCATCCATACTTCTGAAGATATTTTTATAATTATTCTTATCTGAAATCATTTACCTCTTCGCGCTATCTATATTATATCATAAAAGAAACTATTTTAGTTTCTAAATTCTGAAACATTCAAGTTTAAAATAGAAATATTCTTGAAGAAGTGTTGGGAGCTGAAGCATGAGTTAGTATAATATAATGACACTTGATCAACGTGATTATATTACAGTAATTCATGCTGAGTTTCTAAATGGAACATGATGATTCACAGATCATAACGTCATCATGTGCTATGTTACACGACTCTTGTATTCTCTTTGATCTCTAAATATCAAGAAAATATTTCTTGATGATTCGGCCTTTTCCGAGGTATTCTGGTAATTTGACAAGTCAAGATCGTGCCATTACAATTTCCTTCCTAGAACATTAACAATGTTCATTCTGAAATTTATATCTGCGAATTCTGGATCATTACAAGCGGTGCTTAATCGCAAGAAGAAGAAACGAAAGGACAAAGCTCCGAACTAGAAATGGGAGTATAAATCATAGCAAATAGAAGAGAGCATTAACTGTGGATAACAATGATTATAGAAGAAGCAAGGACTTTGAAATATAAGGGAAGATATAAAAACAACAACCGAGAAATCACAAACCGTATATATCAATGCATATAGCAATATAAAGACACGGGAGAACTAAAAACACTATAAAACCAAGAGTATAGTAGAAGTAAATAGATTCTTCCGGAGGCAGATGAAAAAGAAGAGCGACAGATATGAAAGTGAGGAGTATATCAAGAATCCGCACTGGATGAAGCATATTGACAAATACTTTAAAATATGAGTTGAGAAGGTGTGAGTTGTATGAAAACAAATGAGGTGGATTTATAGTGAAATATCCGACAGAGAAATCAAAATGGATTATCGCATTAATTCGAAGAGGATCATAATTTCCTTAATCGCCCAATAATCAAATCCAATATAGATTACAAAGATTTTCTTTTCGGAGATCAATCGTGATGACGTCAAAAGATACGACGAATCACTATTATATTATTTCATTCATTTACGATAACTTCACTAACACGCTTCGAGTAATCGAATTATTTTATCCATTCTTCTTGAACATGATAAAACTCTATAATCATTATAATAACATTCTCATTGTTAGTCATGACGACCTCTATCAAATTTCGGGGACGAAATTTCTTTAACGGGTAGGTACTGTGACGACCCGGAAATTTTCGACCAAATTTAAACTTTAATCTTTATATTATTCCAACACGATAAGCAAAGTTTGTTAAGTTAAATCTCAAGAATTTTAAACTGTGTTCATACATTCATTATAACCTCGACCAAATTCCGACGATTCACGAACCGTTATATATAAATAGATATGTATATGTATATATATATATATATTATAACTTGAGAATATTAATAAAGTATTAAACGTATAATATTTTACATGAACGTATTTGTTTCAATATGATTTTCGATGAAATTAAAAAAAATATATTAAATGATTGAATTATCAGAAACATTGAATTATGATTACAAGTCTCTGTTGAGAGGTCCACTATGATTTGAGAAAATCTATTCCTCTTAACGATATTCAGAATAATTTGTAAAGCTATTTATAAATAAAAACAAAAAGTGCCATTTACGAAAGTTAGACAAAAGTTAGTGGAGAATTGGTTTCCAAAATATTCTATTAATCTATTTTCAAACGTACAAAGACGTTTTCAGTTTAAAAAGAACTTTATTATTAAAACGTATATAATTTTTATAAATATCTAGAATTACTTTTGACAACTCATTACTTAACCAGTATAATAAATATAACGATATTTATATTTTATTTCATTAAATATATATAACGATTTAAATTAATATTATATATATTTATACGCGTATTATACATACATAGTTTTTATACTTTTATTATACTTTAACTTTACCTTTACTTTACTTTTATTTTACTTTAACTTTAATAATTCATACTTTAATAATTTACTTTAATAATTCACTTTAATAATTCATACTTTAATAATTCACTTTAATAATTCATACTTTAATAATTCACTTTAATAATTCATACTTTAATAATTCACTTTAATAATTCACTTTAATAATTCATACTTTAATAATTCAATTTAATAATTCATACTTTAATAATTCACTTTAATAATTCAAAAATCTATTATAAATAGAATTCAATAGGTTTCATTATTTCATAGAAACTTAAAAATATATTTCTCTAAACTCTCTCAATCGAATTACATATATATATTTTCTTTGTATTATTTCAAGATATTATTAGTATACATAAAATACTACGACGGAGTTATACTCAGACGATTTCAAAATAAGTTTTCAAACGGGATAGAGCTAAGGAAATTATGGGTTATAGCTATGGAGGTTATGGGTATTGATCGAGGGTATTGCTCGTGAGGTCAACCTAACGTTTATCATTTTCGTTGCGTCTACGTACTTTCCTGCAATATTGAATCACAATATTGATACGTTCGTGAATCTGAGACAAACCCTGCACTTGTTCAATGCCGTCATATACATAATTGCTACAATATATAGTATTGTGAGTTTCATTTGCTCCCTTTTATATATATTTTTGAGACTGAGAATACATGCGCTATTTTTATAAATGTTTTACGAAATAGGCACAAGTACTAAAACCAATTCTACGTGGGTTTAAACCAGAAATATACCCTTAGCTTGGTAACATTAAACTACTTGTCTATGTACGGTAGGCGCGAATCTTAAAGATAGATCTATTGGGCCTGACAAACCCCATCCTGACTATGGGATGCTTTAGTACTTTGAGGTTATTTTAAACACACCTGATCTGGTGTACTTCAGAGGGTAAAACATGAACGTTAAGGCTTGTTACCGGGTGCCTACAACTTATAGAATACTTTTATACACTTGCGAGTGTACATATATTTATAAACGGAAATCTTGTGGTCTATTAATATATTGAAATGATTGTTATGATAAACCTATGAACTCACCAACCTTTTGGTTGACACTTTAAAGCATGTTTATTCTCAGGTATTAAAGAAATCTTCCGCTGTGCATTAGCTCATTTTAAGGATATTACTTGGAGTCATTCATGGCATATTTTGAAAGACGTTGCATTCGAGTCATTGAGTTCATCAAGATTATTATTAAGCCAATTATAGTTGGATGTATTATGAAATGGTGTGCATGCCGTCAACTTTCATTGTAAAGAAAGTTTGTCTTTTAAAAACGAATGCAATGTTTGTAAAATGTATCATATAGAGGTCAAATACCTCGCGATGTAATCAACTATTGTGAATCATTTATAATGTATATGAACGGATCCTTTCAGAAGTAATCATGATGTTGGGCTAATTATTAAAATTGGGTAATTGGGCTTTGTACCATAATTGGGGTTTGGACAAAAGAACGACACTTGTGGAAATTAGACTATGGGCTATTAATGGACTTTATATTTGTTTAACTAAATGATAGTTTGTTAATGTTAATATAAAGATTTACAATTGGGCGTCCCTATAAATTACCATATACACTCGATCGGACACGATGGGCGGGGTATTTATATGTACGAATAATCGTTCATTTAACCGGACACGGGAATGGATTAATAGCCACTAGAATAATTAAAACAGGGGTGAAATTATGTACAAGGACACTTGGTAAAATTGATAACAAAATATTAAAACCTTGGGTTACACTCAGTCGACATCCTGGTGTAATTATTAAACAAAGTATTAAAATCTTGTTACAGTTTAAGTCCCCAATTAGTTGGAATATTTAACTTCGGGTATAAGGATAATTTGACGAGGATACTCGCATTTTATATTTATGACTGATGGACTGTTATGGACAAAAACCAGACGAACATATTAAATAATCCAGGACAGAGGACAATTAACCCATGGGCATAAAACTAAAATCAACACGTCAAACATCATGATTACGGAAGTTTAAATAAGCATAATTCTTTTATTTCATATTTAATTTCCTTTATTTTATATTTAATTGCACTTCTAATTATCGCATTTTTATTGTTATTTTATTTAATTGCACTTTTAATTATCGTACTTTTTAATTATCGCAAGTTTATTTTATCGCACTTTTATTATTCGTAATTTCATTATCGTTATTTACTTTACGCTTTAATTTAAGTCTTGTATTTATTTTTAATATTTTACATTTGGTTTTAACTGCGACTAAAGTTTTAAAATCGACAAACCGGTCATTAAACGGTAAAAACCTCCCTTTATAATAATAATATTACTTATATATATATATATATATATATTTGTATTTTTATAAAAGTAAACTAATATAGCGTTAAGCTTTGTTTAAAAAGATTCCCTGCGGAACGAACCGGACTTACTAAAAACTACACTACTGTACGATTAGGTACACTGCCTATAAGTGTTGTAGCAAGATTTAAGTATATCCATTCTCTAAATAAATAAATATCTTGTGTAAAATTGTATCGTATTTAATAGTATTTCTTGCTAAAATTAATAGTATTTTTATACTACTCTGCTAAAACATCAAGTTATTTTTGGCGCCGCTGCCGGGGAATCGCTTAAAAGCCGGAAGCGCAACGCTAATATAAAAAAAAAAAAATTTAGTTTACTTTTATTAAAATCCGTTTTTATAAAAATACGTTTTTAAATATTCGAAAATATAAAAAAAATATATATATAAGTATTTTTAAGATTTTGTTAAATATTTAAGTTTTATAAAGTTTCTTTATTTTTATATAAGTTTTATTTAAGTATTTTATTTTTATTTAAAACATAAAAAAAAAAAAGAAAAAAAAAATATTTTTATACATATAAATCTATTTTTAAGATATTTTTAAATTTATAAAGAAGTTCTATTTTTATTTAAGTTTTTAAATATAAGTTTTTTTTTATTATACAAATATTTTGATATAAACATAAAATATAAAACAGAAAATATAGAAAAAAAAAAAATAACGCGTCAGTTTTAAACTGTTCCAGGGTTGAATTTTGAAACCCCGCGACTCGCGGGGTTTACTGCTTGAAATACCGCAAGTCGCGGAGATACTCTGACACGCGACAGAACCCTAATTCTGCATTTATTACGGGTAATTATTAATTATTATAATTATTAAACCCTAATTATTATTATTATTATAATTAGTTTTATTTTAAAGTTTTACTTTTTATTTAATTTATATTTTAGTTAAATTAGTTTAATTAAATTGTAAAATTAATAGTTTTATAAAATAAATAATATAAAAATAATATTTTTATAAAAAATTGTACTTTTTACAACTTTTTGTATATTTTTATATTTTGTCCCTTTTTAATTGTTTTAGCGTAATATTTGTATTTTTCGCTCATATTTAGTTTTAAACTTAGTTTTTGCCATAGTTATTTTTACTTCTAGATTTTTAGGCTTTGCCGTAGAATTCCTTAACTGCTTTTTCTTTAGACTAAGATTTAGGTGCTTTAGAATTTTGCGACGCCTTTTTAAGTTTTAGTTTCTTTTTAAGTTATTTCCATTTGGGATTTAGTTTTTCCTGTAAGCTTTAATATTTTAGACGACTTTTACCTATGTATCAATTATCATTCCAATTAATAATCTCAATTTGCGATTATAATTTTAAGTTAGTTGTAGTAATAAGGTTAGGTTAGTCAAGTGTTTTTAAGTTTTATAAGTTTCTTTTATTTTTCCGTCACCTTTTATGTTTTAACCATTTTTCTTTTTCGACCTTTTTCGACGAACTCTTTTTCTTTCTTATTTCTCGCTATTCTAGTTTTTAGGACATAGATTTTTCTTCTACTTCTTATCTAAATTTCTTAAAATTACGAAAATTTATTTTAAGTGGTTAAATTGATAGACATCAAAATTTTCTGGTTCGTAGTAATAGTTGGATTTGTACGTGGACCGGGTTATTGGAGCCAAATAGTCCTCAATTATATTGAGACCAAACGAATCCTGCCCCTCTGCTGCATCTTTTGGCTATTCGAAACGTGGGCAAAATCAGAAAAGTCTATTGATTGGATAACTTATTATAATTTTTCTTTCCTTTTAAAAACTAATAGGATATTCAGTGAATGCACCGAGCAAGACGTTCACCACCTTTTGTACGTTCACCACCTGTAACTAGATCAAGACATTTAGCAAATATTACTGCCGTTGATTTTTCTTTAGAATCGTCATCCAGTCGACCAAGTACTTCAGTTCAAATTTCCGATAATCCATTTTTTGAACCCGACTTCACAATTGAGAATCCGGAGAATATTCAGGAACGATTCGTAGATCCTGAACCACTAAACTTTCCTCCGGAACCACCAATCATTCAAACAGAGATTGTTGATGAACGAACCATTAAATCAGAATCCTCTAGTGATTCCGATTCAATAAATTCAATTATGGAGAATCTGGAACCTTTAAGTATGGAAAACCGAATGAGAGCTAAACGCACTGGCCAAGGTCACGCAATTACTCATCCAGACATTAATGCGCCAGATTATGAAATCAAAGGACAAATTCTACACATGGTGACTAATCAATGCCAATTTAGTGGTGCGCCGAAGGAAAATCCAAATGAACATTTACGTACCTTTAATAGGATCTGCACACTATTTAAAATCCGAGAAGTGGAGGATGAACAGATATATCTCATGTTATTTCCCTGGACTTTAAAGGGAGAAGCCAAAGATTGGTTGGAATCGTTACCTGAAGGGGCGATTGATACATGGGATGTTTTAGTTGAAAAATTTCTTAAACAATTCTTTCCTGCATCTAAAGCCGTAAGACTTCAAGCAGAAATTGTTACGTTCACACAGAAGCCGAATGAAACTCTATATGAGGCGTGGACAAGATTTGGAAAGTTGTTGAGAGGATGTCCGCAACATGGTTTAGACACCTGTCAAATAGTACAAATATTCTACCAAGGATGCGACATCACTACAAGGAAAGACATAGATATAGCAGCTGGTGGTTCTATTATGAAGAAAACCGAAACTGATGCTTACAAAATTATTGATAACACTGCTTCCCACTCACATGAGTGGCACCAAGAAAAAGATATCGTTAGATCATCTAAAGCAGCTAGAGCCGATTCTAGCCATGACTTAGATTCCATTTCCGCAAAGATAGATGATGTGGAGAGACGAATGGAAAAGATGACTAAAGATATTCACTCGATACGAATTAGTTGTGAGCAGCGTGGAGGACCACATTTGACAAAAGATTGTCTCAGTATTGAATTAACAATGGAACAAAGAGAGAATATTTCATACATAAACCAAAGGCCTGGAAATAATTATCAGAATAATTATCAACCGCCAAGACCAATTTACAATCAAAACCAGAATTATAACAGAAATATTCCATACAACAACCAACAAGGTCCTAGCAATCAACAAGTATCCAATAATAATTACAATCAGCAAAGACCTAATTTTCAAAACAAACCACCACAACAAACCGATGATAAAAAGCCAAATTTAGAAGATATGATGACGAAGCTAGTTGAAACTCAAACGCAGTTTTTCACATCTCAAAAACAAACCAATGAACAAAATGCTCAAGCATTTAGAAATCAACAAGCTTCTATTCAAAATCTGGAACAAGAAGTAAGTAACCTAGCAAGGTTAATAGGTGAAAGAAAACCGGGAAGTCTACCTAGTGATACAAATGCTAACCCCCGGAATGAAACAGCTAAAGCCATTACCACAAGAAGTGGTACAACACTTAAACCACCTGAAATACCTGTAACTTCTGATGAAGCTATTCCTACTCCACAAGAACCACAACCTGATCAAGATAAGGAAAAAGAACCGGTAGTTGAAAAGGTTAATGAAGATAACACAGTTAAGGCTAAACCTTATGTTAAACCATACCAACCACCACTTCCTTACCCGAGTAAAATGAAGAAAGAGAAACTTGAAGCCGAGCAATCCAAATTCTTGGATATGTTTAAACAGATAAATGTAAATCTTCCTTTCATTGATGTGATTTCAGGAATGCCTAGATATGCTAAATTTCTGAAAGATCTAATCTCAAATAGAAAGAAAATGGAAGAACTCTCGGCTGTTACCATGAATGCTAATTGTTCAGCAGTGCTGTTGAATAAGATACCAGAAAAACTATCTGATCCAGGAAGTTTCACAATTCCATGTTTTCTGGGTAGTCTTAGTTCAATAGAAGCATTGGCAGACTTAGGTGCTAGTATAAATCTAATGCCATATTCACTATACGCTAAACTAGACCTTGGAGAATTGAAACCAACCAGAATAAGCATACAACTAGCCGATAGATCAATAAAATATCCTAGAGGGATAATGGAGAACATGCTAGTTAAAGTTGGTACTTTAGTATTTCCAGTAGATTTTGTTGTTTTGGACATGGAAGAAGATTCTCAAGTTTCTCTCATATTAGGAAGACCATTCTTAAACACGGCTAAAGCAATGATAGACGTGTTCGGTAAGAAATTGACCCTAAGTATAGAGGATGAGAGTGCTACCTTTTCAGTTGATAGAGCAATGCAACAACCACAATCTGCAGATGATACATGTTATTATATTCAAACTATAGATGCACATGCAGAATTATTAGAAGAATTTCCAGAATTACAAGGAACAGGAGAATGTTCTTTAGGAGAAGGTAATGAACCAATTGATGAAGCTGAAATGTTAGCTACACTTATAGCTAATGGATATGAACCAACAACAGAAGAAATTCAAATGCTAAAAGAAGAAGACAGATATCGATATAAATCATCGATAGAAGAACCTCCGAAATTAGAGT
The DNA here is from genome assembly GCF_046630445.1 of Rutidosis leptorrhynchoides. Taxonomy (NCBI): domain Eukaryota; kingdom Viridiplantae; phylum Streptophyta; class Magnoliopsida; order Asterales; family Asteraceae; genus Rutidosis; species Rutidosis leptorrhynchoides. Next base: position 130,024,261 of record NC_092340.1, on the reverse strand, counting down.
TAAAGCCACTTCCAAACCATTTGGAATACGCTTATTTACATGGTGAATCTGAATTACCTGTAATAATATCATCTTCTCTTACTGAAAATGAGAAATCACAACTCATTTCTGTGTTGAAAGCTCATAAACCAGCCATTGCATGGAAGATTCATGATATTAAAGGAATAAGTCCTTCGTATTGCACACATAAAATCCTTATGGAAGAAGGTCATAAAACGTATGTGCAACGCCAACGAAGACTAAATCCTAATATGCAAGATGTAGTTAAAAAAGAGATTATTAAACTGCTAGATGCAGGTTTGATATATCCAATTTCTGATAGTCCATGGGTAAGCCCAGTTCAATGCGTGCCTAAGAAGGGTGGCATGACTGTCATTACAAATGAGAAAAATGAGCTTATTCCTACTAGGACTGTAACAGGATGGCGTGTGTGTATTGATTATAGAAAATTAAATGACGCCACCAGAAAAGATCACTTTCCCTTACCTTTCATAGATCAAATGTTGGAAAGATTAGCCGGAAATAGTTACTATTGTTTTCTAGATGGATTTTTCGAATATTTTCAAATTCCAATAGCACCCGAAGATCAAGAGAAAACCACATTCACGTGCCCTTATGGTACTTTTGCTTACAAACGCATGCCATTTGGACTTTGTAACGCCCCTGCAACCTTTCAAAGGTGCATGATGGCGATTTTTCACGACATGATAGAAGAATGCATGGAAGTATTCATGGATGACTTTTCAGTCTTCGGTGATACATTTGAATCATGTCTAGCTAATCTTGAACGAATGCTTATTAGATGCGAACAATCAAATCTAGTTCTTAATTAGGAGAAATGCCATTTTATGGTTAAAGAAGGCATCGTTCTTGGTCATAAAATTTCAAAAGAAGGAATTGAAGTGGATAGAGCTAAAGTAGTTGTAATTGCTAAACTTCCACATCCCACCAATGTTAGAGGAGTTAGGAGTTTTCTAGGGCATGCCGGTTTTTACCGACGTTTAATAAAAGATTTTTCTAAAATTGCCACTCCTATGAATAAACTCCTAGAAAAGGATGCTCCATTCATCTTTTCAGATGAGTGTATCAAATCTTTTAATATTCTTAAAGAAAAACTCACTAATGCACCAATCATGATAACACCAAATTGGAATCTACCATTTGAACTAATGTGCGATGCAAGTGATTTTGCAATGGGAGCCGTTTTAGGACAAAGGATTGAAAAACGATTTCAACCTATATATTATGCTAGTAAGACGTTACAAGGAGCACAAACGAACTATACAACTACTGAAAAAGAACTCTTTGCTATTGTCTTTGCTTTTGACAAATTTCGATCATATCTCGTTCTAGCAAAAACGGTGGTCTATACCGACCATTCTGCTCTTAGATACCTATTTTCGAAACAAGATGCTAAACCAAGATTAATCCGTTGGATCTTACTCTTACAAGAGTTTGATATTGAAATCCGAGATAAAAGAGGAGCAGAAAATCTCGCCGCTGATCATCTTTCTCGTCTTGAAAATCGTGAGTTAGAAGTTCTAAATGATTCGGCCATACAAGACAACTTTCCTGATGAATATCTATTGAAGATAGATTATAAAGAAATTCCATGGTTTGCAGACTATGCAAACTACTTAGTTTGTGGATTCCTTGAAAAAGGATTATCGTACCAAAAACGAAAGAAATTCTTCAGTGATATAAAACACTATTTTTGGGAAGATCCACATCTGTTTAAAAGTTGTCCAGATAGAATAATACGCCGATGTGTATTTGGAGATGAAGCTAGTAAAATATTAAACCATTGTCACACAGGACCAACTGGAGGGCATTATGGGCCTCAACTAACAGCAAGAAAAGTTTATGATGCTGGATTCTATTGGCCTACAATTTACAAAGACGCACACCTTCTTTGCAAATCCTGTGATGCTTGTCAAAGGGCAATAAGTCAACGTGATGAAATGCCACAAAATGTCATCCAAGTATGTGAAGTATTTGACATTTGGGGTATTGACTTTATGGGTCCATTTCCAAAATCTCATAATAATCTATATATACTCGTAGCCATTGATTATGTATCTAAATGGGCGGAAGCACAAGCTCTCCCAACTAACGATGCACGAGTTGTAGTCAACTTTTTAAAACGTCTTTTTGCAAGGTTTGGAACACCGAAAGCTTTAATAAGTGATCGGGGTACTCATTTCTGTAATAATCAACTTGAGAAAGTTCTTAAAAGATATGGAGTAACTCATAAAATCTCCACCGCATATCATCCACAAATAAGTGGACAAGTTGAAAATACCAACCGAGCTTTAAAACGTATTCTAGAGAATATCGTAGGATCAAATCCGAAGGAATGGTCCATTAAATTGGAGGATGCACTCTGGGCTTTTAGAACAGCCTACAAAACTCCAATTGGAACCACACCTTTTAGACTTGTTTATGGAAAAGCATGTCATCTTCCAGTAGAAATTGAACACAAAGCGTTTTGGGCTTTGAAGACATGTAATCTTGATATACATGAAGCCGGACGTCTACGATTAAGTCAACTAAACGAATTAGAAGAATTAAGACATGAAGCATACGATAATTCGTTAATCTATAAATAAAGAACGAAGAAATGGCATGATAAAAGAATCAGAAGTTCAAAAGAATTTAAGGAAGGAGACAGAGTTCTTCTTTTCAATTCACGATTCAAGCTATTTCCTGGAAAATTGAAATCAAGATGGTCTGGACCATTCATAGTCAAAAGAGTTTTCCCATACGGAACGATAGAATTAATAAATTCAAATGGGATTGAATTTAAAGTTAATGGTCACAGAGTTAAACACTACATAGATAGTCCGATGGAAGTCGACAACGAAGTTAATCATAATTTCGACACCACAGCTAACTAAGTGTGGGGAGAATCAAGTATTTTAAGGATAATATGTATTTCTGTTAGAGTTAGATTATCTGTTTTCGTGTAGTTCTCGAAAATGGAATCCGAATGGACTTTCCCTAGCAGACCCTAAAGAACTAGTCTTCTCCCCCCATTCTGAATTTTTTTTTTTTTTTTAGGTTTTTACGAAATGAAGACTGCCTGTGAACTAAACCATGGTCTAATGCTACATGCTTTGATCACTAAACGTAATAATGACATACTTCCGAGTAAATTAGTATCAGTAATCAGAGAAAGAATGGACGGAGTTAGAAAAGAATCCAGATTCGAAGATAATAAGTTACAATTTGGTAAAGGAAAATCAAAATCCGCAGCAAAAAGAAGAGCACGACACCTAGAAAGATGTCACAAATGCGGAAAATGGTCACATGGAGGTAAATGTTCAAATAATCAAACCTATTAAAATACCGAATTTGTTACTTTATGCAGAGACGGACCGTTCATATGTTTAGAAGAAAAGACACTGAATGCTCGAGGTTACGCCTATGTAGCTATGGAAAACCAATTAAACCGACTATCTTATGAATGGGATAGATCATATAACTAAGAATACTATCTCACAGGTAAGTCTGTACAGTTTTTTATTTTTATTTTTATTTTTAACCTTTTGATAATAAACGCTAATTTGTTCGCTATAAAGTATTAAATTGGTATTGAATAAAATTAGGTTTGGCGACCGAAATTATTGATATCATACAAAAATTTATTACATCACTGCGAAATTTAACGTTTATTCTTAAGGTATAAATATCTTTAATCAATCAACCCAAAATATTTCAAAAATTCGTCATGAGTTAAATTAGGTTTTGGAACCGAAATTACTTTACCGAAAAGAGGGGCGCATATTTTTGATAATATTTGATTGATTAAAGTGGGATAAAAAGCCAAAAAGATTTTTAATTTTATTTTTACCATGTTTTGAAAATTAATATTTAAATCTTAAATTAATATTGTAAACTTTGTAAAAACAATATTTTTAAAATTGTAAATATTTGAAAAATTAATATAAGTTTGGTGTGAATTTATAATATGAATTTTTAAATTAAGTTTGGTGTGAATTTATAATATGAATTTTTAAATTAAGTTTGATGTGAATTTTTAATTTTATGCATTTCAAATTTTAAGTTTGGTATGAATTTTTAATATTAATTTTGAATTTTATATTTAAGTTGTGTGAATTTAAAAACAAAAATTTACTTTATCTCATTAAGTTAAAAATATGATTTTTAAAATTCGTCGTAAGTTGAAGACTAGGTCTTTGAACCGAAATTGCTTTACCAGAGGGAGGGACGAGAACTTTTATTATAATTATTTTTAATCTTATTAAATTAAAGTATGCCAAAAACATTAAAAAAAACCCAAAAATCTTAGCTTTTAAAACAATCGCTACAAAAAGACAAATTTTAAAATTTTGTCGAAGGACGGACTAGGACATCGAACCGAAACGACCTCGTCCTAAATAATAAGGGAAACAAAATTTTAAAATTAATTACTTAATTGTTTTAATTAATATAAGATGTTAAAAAAAAAAAAAAAAAAAAGCAAACTCCGCGACTCGCGGAGTTTGAAGGGTCCAAACACCGCGACTCGCGGGAGGACCGAAATACAGAAAAAAATATAACTGATCAAACTGATCAGTCCCAACACAGAAAAAAAAAACTGCGAAATAACCCTCGAAAAAACACGCAAAAACACCCCCAAAATCACAATTTTTAACCGTTAATCATCAAATCTTTTACTAAAATCATGTTGAGAAGGATGCTATCAAGGAATTACTCAAGAAAAATGGTAAATTTCTACACCTAAACACCATTTAATCCGAAAATTAGTGTTCTTGATCAATTTTTTCCCTAATTTGATTTTGATGCTTTTTAGTGTAATTAGGCTTAAATTGTTTATGTATTATGCTTGTATAACCTAGATTGATGCTGTTTAACATGATTAGAAGCCTTAAACTTAAAATTTTGAGTAATCTAGGGTTTGTGTTCTTGAGCAAATTTGGGACTTTTTGATATAAACAGGTTATGGCCGATTTTTATCATGAATTGTTGCTAAATTAAGTAGTGTAACATGTTTAGGTAGTTAAATTATCCAAACTTTGAGCTTAAACATGATTTTGAGAATTAAAGTGGACTTTTTCAAGTATAAAATTCATGAACTTGATTTTTGAGAGATAATGCCATTTGAAACTTGTTTAATTGCTAGTAATGATTATTTTGACATGTTATTTGAGTTGAATGCTTATGAACTTGGCGAACATTTTCGTATATGCTTATTTGAAAAAGTGTAGATTTGATAAAAATGTGAAAATGAGCTTAAGTTTGATATAAATTGATCATGTCATTGTAATTATTTTGATTGATGATTTTGCTGACACTAATGCATATTTGGATGCACAAAAATTGTATTTGATGTGTTTTGCAGACTGAAAGGGGTGAATCTTCATCCCAAGCTCGCAATGCTCCTGCTGAGAATGCGGAACAACAGGAGGTGAATAACTACTACAAGCAGGATATACCTCATCCAGTCATGACATTTTCTGATATGCACTTGGAAGATTTGCATCCGAACCTGAGATTTGACAGACTTTGGATAGATTATCCAAAGTATCAAAGGGGGTTACATACTCTTCATTATAAAGTTGTTGAGGTACCTAGGGTCATAGACTGGGGACCATTTGAAGCTGTAGAATTGGCCGGGCCAATTAGGGAATTACTTGCACAGAGGTATGGTAATTCTACTTTTAATGACTGGGTACGTTTATTCACCATGCGTAGACCTGTATATAAAGTATGGTGTGAAGAATTGTTGTGTAGTATAGAATTTAATGATCGGGTAGCTAGTTTAACCGATCGATCTTTTATTAGATTTTTGTTAGGAGGTTCGATGCGCCACATGTCTTTACTAGACATGGCTCAGGCTTTACGTATATATACGCCTGAGGAGTTAGCATCTGCCGATTGTAGAGGGTTGATACTAAATGGTAGAAAGATAGATGAAAATTTTGATACACATGGTGTATGGAGTCAAATGACAAGCCATCACCGATTCAAAGGGAGAAATTACTCTTATTTATATATAGATAGAGCTGAATTAAGAGTGATTCATAGGTTTTTAGCTAATTCGATTACACAAAGAGGTAAGAACAAGGAAAAGGTAAATGAACAGGATTTGTTTTACCATATGTGTATTCGAGACCCACAAAGCGCTGTAAGTATACCTTATTGTGTGGGTTATTATTTATCAGCTATGGTTAGGGGGATGAGACCGCATAGCATAATAAGAGGTGGTATTTTTATTACTTTGATTGCTGAATATCTCGGTGTGGATATAAGTCGGGGGGATTATTAGTCGAAGAACCAGAACCCCGCGATACTATAGGTTTAAATGTATACCATGGTGCGAAAGTTTTGAAGAGGCGAAATAACGCCGCAGTACAATACCATGGTAGACATCCACAGGTTGAGAGAAACCAACAGCAAGGTAATGTAGGAGGGGGAAATGAAATGCAAGAAATGCAAAGGTTTATAGCTTCACAGGAGTACGAAAATGCTAGACAGAGAGCATTTGAAGATTGGCAAGTTCATCAAAACCAAATCATAGCTCATTGCCAACATATAGGTAGAAACTATATTCCTACACCAAAACCCATATTCCCTCCCTGGTCTATAGAGATGCAACCACCGTATCCTACGTCTAACCCTGCCGAAGCATTCTATAGCACCTATGGTTATGCTTGGAACCCCTATTGGTATCAATATCATCCCTAGTCTACTTAGTTTTATTTATTTTGTAATTTGTAATATTGATACGTTTAATACTTATGTTAATATTGTAATAGTTTTTATAATTTTCTAACTTTTATTCTTAGATTTTAATAATTTTTGAATGTGGGGTAATATACCAAACTTCAAAAATATGTATATATGTTTGCAGTTTATCTTATGTACACAACAGGGTAAAACAACGCATTTTCAAAGACTGGCATTAAGTTCAGCAAAATCAACTAATTTTGACGACAATATGCAAAATATATGTGAAATAACAACAAGACGGAATGAACAAATGATGTGCACCATTTATCATTCAGCAAACAAACGCCAATATATTTGAAAACTTTGGTAAAAATTTAATCATTTTCACACAAATCACCCTCAATAATTTAAATTGTTACTGATTTCTTGCAAATGAGGGCATTGCAAGATCTTAAGTGTGGGAAGGGGTTAAATTCTTTCGGATTTTAAAATTTTTACTTTATACACTTGGTTACCATTAAAAATACTAGTAAAGCAGTAGTTGTATTAGAATCTAGTGCTCTCTGATAATAAAGAACAGCCCTAGTCTTATATACTGACTACCCAATTCTAGTAAAATTTTACAAAATTTTCAATTAAATGAACTCAAAATCATGTTTATACATATTTATGAACGATAAAACTAGGTTTTAACACCGAAATTATTGTAACCTCGGAAAGGACATAAATTGAGAAACAAACCAAAATGTTAAAATTCATTTAAAATGGAATAGAGGACGATAAAAAGGAAAATAAAAGCCAAGTGTGGGAAAATTTACCAAGTTATCTTAAACATATGTCACATATATCTGTAACAAATAACTGAAAATACTTTTGCTTTGGACTAAACTAAACTGTTTTACCCGATGAAAGAAAAGAAGAGATGGATCTACACGATGAATCAATTCCATCATTAAAAGGAAGTAAAGTCTTCCGAAAAAGAAACGCGCTTCTTGATTTAGGTCATGAAGTTGTCGTCCAGACCAGGTGTAGGTTGACGAAAAATCTAGAAAAGTCATCACTAAAATCAGCAGGAAATCCACGGACCTCAGCATTAAACAGGGTCGCCAAGTGGTCAAATTTATCCTAACCATGAGAAGGATTTATCTCGTAAAATGGGGGGGCACCATGCAAATTAGCTGGATAAGACTAATAAATCAGATCCCCAGAAAGGATAATCTCCTTAAAAGATCAAAAATCAGCTTTTAAGCCTGATATTACTCAATCCTTGAGATTGACCTTAAAGATTGAGAATTACAAACTCATGGAATTCAATGATATCTAAACTCGAGCTTGAACGAGAAAATATTTTGATCAAAAATAAAACCGATTTGTTTTCTGAAAACCCTATTTTCAATGCGTTCATTACCATTGAACGTAAAATCCTAGGAATTCACCTGGAATTCATTAGGTCACCTGAACCAAATCGGGTGTCAACCGTAAGAACGGTGGTTGCATAGCATGGTCAAAGACAGAACCTTGTGCCAGACCGAAAAATTATAAGGGTGAGCTTTACTATTGCTCCTACCAAGGATAGTAATTGCGTCCGACACGTTATAGACCATAATTAAAAGCATGTCATGGGATATTGCCTTAACAGTTGCTTATTCAACGCTTTCCTTTATAACCGGACGGTAGTTTACCGAAAGGTAATTGATAATGCTAAAAACGAACATATATTTCATAGCATTATTCCTCAAGAAAGACAAGCTTTTAGTTGCAATTGTTCTATTTACAAGTGATATTCGTTTAAATAATAAAAGGTGAAGACAAAAGACAGATTCGACGAATTGAAGACGCAAACGACCAAAAAGCTCAAAAGTACAAAATACAATCAAAGAGGTTCCAATTATTGATAAGAAACGTCTCGAAATTACAAGAGTACAAGATTCAAAACGCAAAGTACAAGATATTAAATTGTACGCAAGGACGTTCGAAAATCCGGAACCGGGACCAGAGTCAACTCTCAACGCTCGACGCAACGGACTAAAAATTACAAGTCAACTATGCACATAAATATAATATAATATTTAAATAATTCTTATAATTATTTAATATATTATATTATTTATAAAACCGTCGGCAGAAGAAAACAACCAAAAATGAGCCTCCCCAGCTGGCCATGCGATCGCATGGCCTGGAAGACATAAATCCATGCGATCGCATGAGCCCCAGTTCCAGCCCACATGCCTATAAAAATCGAGCTTTGGTGCACCAAAAACATAATCTATCTTTCTCTTCTCTCCATATATACGTAAAATATATATTTATAATTTATATTTTAATTTTAATTTTAATTATAATTCTAATAATAAGGGTATGTTAGCGAATATTATAAGGGTGTAAGTCGAAATTCTGTCCGTGTAACGCTACGCTATTTTTAATCATTGTAAGTTATGTTCAACCTTTTTACATTAATGTCTCATAGCTAAGTTATTATTATGCTTATTTAATCCGAAGTAATCATGATGTTGGGCTAATTACTAAAATTGGGTAATTGGGCTTTGTACAATAATTGGGGTTTGGACAAAAGAACGACACTTGTGGAAATTAGACTATGAGCTATTAATGGGCTTTATATTTGTTTAACTAAATGATAGTTTGTTAATGTTAATATAAAGATTTACAATTGGGCGTCCCTATAAATTACCATATACACTCAATCGGACACGATGGGCGGGGTATTTATATGTACGAATAATCGTTCATTTAACCGGACACGGGAATGGATTAATAGCCACTAGAATAATTAAAACAGGGGTGAAATTATGTACAAGGACACTTGGTATAATTGATAACAAAATATTAAAACCTTGGATTACACTCAGTCGACATCCTGGTGTAATTATTAAACAAAGTATTAAAATCTTGTTACAGTTTAAGTCCCCAATTAGTTGGAATATTTAACTTCGGGTATAAGGATAATTTGACGAGGACACTCGCACTTTATATTTATGACTGATGGACTGTTATGGACAAAAACCAGACGGACATATCAAATAATCCAGGACAAAGGACAATTAACCCATGGGCATAAAACTAAAATCAACACGTCAAACATCATGATTACGGAAGTTTAAATAAGCATAATTCTTTTATTTCATATTTAATTTCCTTTATTTTATATTTAATTGCACTTCTAATTATCGCATTTTTATTGTTATTGTATTTAATTGCACTTTTAATTATCGTACTTTTTAATTATCGCAAGTTTATTTTATCGCACTTTTATTATTCGCAATTTCATTATCGTTATTTACTTTATGCTTTAATTTAAGTCTTGTATTTATTTTTAATATTTTACATTTGGTTTTAACTGCAACTAAAGTTTTAAAATCGACAAATCGGTCATTAAACGGTAAAAACCCCCCTTTATAATAATAATATTACTTATATATATATATTTGTATTTTTATAAAAGTAAACTAATATAGCTTTAAGCTTTGTTTAAAAAGATTCCCTGTGGAACGAACCGGACTTACTAAAAACTACACTACTGTACGATTAGGTACACTGCCTATAAGTGTTGTAGCAAGGTTTAAGTATATCCATTCTATAAATAAATAAATATCTTGTGTAAAAATGTATCGTATTTAATAGTATTTCCTTGTAAAATTTAATAGTATTTTATACCCCTCCGCTAGCACATCAAGTATTTTTGGCGCCGCTGCCGGGGAGACTCTTAAACGCCGGAAGCGCAACGCTAATATAAAAAAAAAAGATTTTTAGTTTACTTTTATTAAAATTCGCTTTTGTAAAAATACGTTTTAAATATTCAAAAATATTAAAAGAAAAATAAAAATATAAATATTTTTTTTAAGAGTTTGGTAAATATTTAAGTTTTATAAAGTTTCTTTATTTCTATTTTTTTAGTTTGTAAAAATTTAAGTTTTATTTAATTTATAAATATATTTTATATTTTACAGCAAAAAAAAAAAAAAAATTTCGGCCTGTACTGTAGCAGCCCACTCTGTGGCCCGAAACCCTAGCCCATGCGATCGCATGGCTGGGCAACTGAGGACTCATGCGATCGCATGAGCCCTGCTGACACGCCAACTGTAGCCCAGAATCAGCATTAATTACGGGTATTATTTATTATTATAATTATAAAACCATATTTAGTTTTATATTTAATATTAATTAAGTTTAGTTTTATTATTTAATTTACATATTTAGTTTAATTAAATTTTAAAATTAATATTTTTATAAAATAAATAATATAAAAATAATAGTTTTATAAAAATTATATTTTTTACAATTTTTAGTATATTTTTATATTTTGTACTCTTTTAGCGTAATTTTTGTATTTTTCGCTCGTATTTAGTTTTAAGTCATAGTTTTTGCCATATTTATTTTTATTTCTAGATTTTTAGGATTTGCCGTAAAATCCCTTAAGTGCTTTTTCTTTAGACTAAGATTTAAGTGTTTTAGAATTTTGCGACGCCTTTTTAAGTTTTAGTTTCTTTTTAAGTTAATTCCATTTGGGATTTAGTTTTCCTGTAAGCTTTAATATTTTTAGACACCCTTTTACTATGTATCAATTATCATTTCAATTAGTAATCTCAATTTGCGATTATAATTTTAAGTTAGTTGTAGTAATAAGGTTAGGTTAGTCAAGTACTTTTAAGTTTTATAAGTTTCTTTTATTTTTCCGTCACCTTTTATTTTTCAACCATTTTTCTTTTTCGACCTTTTTCGACGAACTCTTTTTCTTTCTTATTTCTCGCTATTCTAGTTTTAGGACATAGATTTTTATTCTACTTCTTATCTAAATTTCTTAAAATTACGAAAATTTATTTTGAGTGGTTAAATTAATAGACATCAAAATTTTCTGGTTCGTAGTAATAGTTGGATTTGTACGTGGACCGGGTTATTGGAGCCAAACAGTCCTGAATTATATTGAGACCAAACGAATCCTGCCCCTCTGCTGCATCTTTTGGCTATTCGAAACGTGGGCAAAATCAGAAAAGTCTATTGATTGGATAACTTATTATAATTTTTCTTTCCTTTTTAAAACTAATAGGATATTCAGTGAATGCACCGAGCAAGACGTTCACCACCTTTTGTACGTTCACCACCTGTAACTAGATCAAGACATTTAGCAAATATAACCGCCGTTGATTTTTCTTTAGAATCGTCATCCAGTCGACCAAGTACTTCAGTTCAAATTTCCGATAATCCATTTTTTGAACCCGACCTCACAATTGAGAATCCGGAGAATATTCAGGAACAGTTCGTAGATCCTGAACCATTAAACTTTCCTCCGGAACCACCAATCATTCAAACAGAGATTGTTGAGGAACGAACCATTAAATCAGAATCCTCTAGTGATTCCGATTCAACAAATTCAATTATGGAGAATCTGGAACCTTTAAGTATGGAAGACCGAATGAGAGCTAAACGCACTGGCCAAGGTCACGCAATTACTCATCCAGACATTAATGCGCCAGATTATGAAATCAAAGGACAAATTCTACACATGGTGACTAATCAATGCCAATTTAGTGGTGCGCCGAAGGAAGATCCAAATGAACATCTACGTACCTTTAATAGGATCTGCACACTATTTAAAATCCGAGAAGTGGAGGATGAACAGATATATCTCATGTTATTTCCCTGGACTTTAAAGGGAGAAGCCAAAGATTGGTTGGAATCGTTACCTGAAGGGGCGATTGATACATGGGATGTTTTAGTTGACAAATTTCTTAAACAATTCTTTCCTGCATCTAAAGCCGTAAGACTTCAAGCAGAAATTGTTACGTTCACACAGAAGCCAAATGAAACTCTATATGAGGCGTGGACAAGATATGGAAAGTTGTTAAGAGGATGTCCGCAACATGGTTTGGACACCTGTCAAATAGTACAAATATTCTACCAAGGATGCGACATCACTACAAGGAAAGACATAGATATAGCAGCTGGTGGTTCTATTATGAAGAAAACCGAAACTGATGCTTACAAAATTATTGATAACACTGCTTCCCACTCACATGAGTGGCACCAAGAAAAAGATATCATTAGATCATCTAAAGCAGCTAGAGCCGATTCTAGCCATGACTTAGATTCCATTTCCGCAAAGATAGATGCTGTGGAGAGACGAATGGAAAAGATGACTAAAGATATTCACTCAATACGAATTAGTTGTGAGCAGTGTGGAGGACCACATTTGACAAAAGATTGTCTCAGTATTGAATTAACAATGGAACAAAGAGAGAATATTTCATACATAAACCAAAGGCCCGGAAATAATTATCAGAATAATTATCAACCGCCAAGACCGATTTACAATCAAAACTAGAATTATAACCGAAATATTCCATACAACAACCAACAAGGTCCTAGCAATCAACAAGTATCCAATAATAATTACAATCAGCAAAGACCGAATTTTCAAAACAAACTACCACAACAAACCGATGATAAAAAGCCGAATTTAGAAGATATGATGACGAAGCTAGTTGAAACTCAAACACAGTTTTTCACATCTCAGAAACAAACTAATGAACAAAATGCGCAAGCATTTAGAAATCAACAAGCTTCTATTCAAAATCTGGAACAAGAAGTAAGTAACCTAGCAAGGTTAATAGGTGAAAGAAAACCGGGAAGTCTACCTAGTGATACAAATGCTAACCCCCGGAATGAAACAGCTAAAGCCATTACCACAAGAAGTGGTACAACACTTAAACCACCGGAAATACCTGTAACTTCTGATGAAACTATTCCTACTCCACAAGAACCACAACCTGATCAAGATAAGGAAAAAGAACCGGTAGTTAAAAAGGTTAATGAAGATAACACAGTTAAGGATAAACCTTATGTTAAACCATACCAACCACCACTTCCTTACCCGAGTAAAATGAAGAAAGAAAAACTTGAAGCCGAGCAATCCAAATTCTTGGATATGTTTAAACAGATAAATGTAAATCTTCCTTTCATTGATGTGATTTCAGGAATGCCTAGATATGCTAAATTCTTGAAAGATCTAATTTCAAATAGAAAGAAAATGGAAGAACTCTCGGCTGTTACTATGAATGCTAATTGTTCAGCAGTGCTGTTGAATAAGATACCAGAAAAATTATCTGATCCAGGAAGTTTCACAATTCCATGTTTTCTGGGTAGTCTTAGTTCAATAGAAGCATTGGCAGACTTAGGTGCTAGTATAAATCTAATGCCGTATTCACTATACGCTAAACTAGACCTTGGAGAATTGAAACCAACCAGAATAAGCATACAACTAGCCGATAGATCAATAAAATATCCTAGAGGGATAATGGAGAACATGCTAGTTAAAGTTGGTACTTTAGTATTTCCAGTAGATTTTGTTGTTTTGGACATGGAAGAAGATTCTCAAGTTCCTCTCATATTAGGAAGACCATTCTTAAACACGGCTAAAGCAATGATAGACGTGTTCGGTAAGAAACTGACCCTAAGTATAGAGGATGAGAGTGTTACCTTTTCAGTTGATAGAGCAATGCAACAACCGCAATCTGCAGATGATACATGTTATTATATTTAAACTATAGATGCACATGCAGAATTATTAGAAGAATTTCCAGAATTACAAGGAACAGGAGAATGTTCTTTAGGAGAAGGTAATGAACCAATTGATGAAGCTGAAATGTTAGCTACACTTATAGCTAATGGATATGAACCAACAACAGAAGAAATCCAAATGCTAAAAGAAGAAGACAGATATCGATATAAATCATCGATAGAAGAACCTCCGAAATTAGAGTTAAAGCCACATCCAAACCATTTGGAATACGCTTATTTACATGGTGAATCTGAATTACCTGTAATAATATCGTCTTCTCTTACTGAAAATGAGAAATCACAACTCATTTCTGTGTTGAAAGCTCATAAACCAGCCATTGCATGGAAGATTCATGATATTAAAGGAATAAGTCCTTCGTATTGCACACATAAAATCCTTATGGAAGAAGGTCATAAAACGTATGTGCAACGCCAATGAAGACTAAATCCTAATATGCAAGATGTAGTTAAGAAAGAGATTATTAAACTGCTAGACGCAGGTCTAATTTATCCAATCTCTGATAGTCCATGGGTAAGCCCAGTTCAATGCGTGCCTAAGAAGGGTGGCATGACTATCATTACAAATGAGAAAAATGAGCTTATTCCTACTAGAACTGTAACAGAATGGCGTGTATGTATTGATTATAGAAAATTAAATGACGCCACCAGAAAAGATCACTTTCCCTTACCTTTCATAGATCAAATGTTGGAAAGATTAGCCGGAAATAGTTACTATTGTTTTCTAGATGGATTTTCCGGATATTTTCAAATTCCAATAGCACCCGAAGATCAAGAGAAAACCACATTCACGTGCCCTTATGGTACTTTTGCTTACAAACGCATGCCATTTGGACTTTGTAACGCCCCTGCAACCTTTCAAAGGTGTATGATGGCCATTTTTCACGACATGATAGAAGAATGCATGGAAGTTTTCATGGATGACTTTTCAGTCTTCGGTGATACATTTGAATCATGTCTAGTTAATCTGGAACGAATGCTTCTTAGATGCGAACAATCAAATCTAGTACTTAATTGGGAGAAATGCCATTTCATGGTTAAAGAAGGCATCGTTCTTGGACATAAAATATCAAAAGAAGGAATTGAAGTGGATAGAGCTAACGTAGATGTAATTGCTAAACTTCCACATCCCACCAATGTTAGAGGAATTAGGAGTTTTCTAGGGCATGCCGGTTTTTACCGACGTTTCATAAAAGATTTTTCTAAAATTGCCACTCCTATGAATAAACTCCTAGAAAAGGATGCTCCATTCATCTTTTCAGATGAGTGTATCAAATCTTTTAATATTCTTAAAGAGAAACTAACTAATGCGCCGATCATGATAACACCAAATTGGAATCTACCATTTGAACTAATGTGCGATGCAAGTGATTTTGCAATGGGAGCCGTTTTAGGATAAAGGATTGAAAAACGATTTCAACCTATATATTATGCTAGTAAGACATTACAAGGAGCACAAACGAACTATACAACTACTGAAAAAGAACTCCTTACTATTGTCTTTACTTTTGACAAATTTCGATCATATCTCGTTCTAGCAAAAACGGTGGTCTATACCGACCATTCTGCTATTAGATACCTATTTTCAAAACAAGATGCTAAACCAAGATTAATCCGTTGGATCTTACTCTTACAAGAGTTTGATATTGAAATCCGAGATAAAAGAGGAGCAGAAAATCTCGCCGCTGATCATCTTTCTCGTCTTGAAAATCCCGAATTAGAAGTTCTAAATGAATCGGCCATACAAGACAACTTTCCTGATGAATATCTATTGAAGATAGATTATAAAGAAATACCATGGTTTGCAGACTATGCAAACTATTTAGTATGTGGATTCCTTGAAAGAGGATTATCGTACCAAAGACGAAAGAAATTCTTCAGTGATATAAAACACTATTTTTGGGAAGATCCACATCTGTTTAAAAGTTGTCCCGATGGAATAATACGCCGATGTGTATTTGGAGATGAAGCTAGTAAAATATTAAACCATTGTCACACAGGACCAACAGGAGGGCATTATGGGCCTCAACTAACAGCAAGAAAAGTTTATGATGCTGGATTCTATTGGCCTACAATTTACAAAGATGCACACCTTCTTTGCAAATCCTGTGATGCATGTCAAAGGGCCGGAAAAATAAGTCAACGTGATGAAATGCTACAAAATGTCATCCAAGTATGTGAAGTATTTGACATTTGGGGTATTGACTTTATGGGTCCATTTCCAAAATCTCATAATAATCAATATATACTCGTAGCCATTGATTATGTATCTAAATGGGCGGAAGCACAAGCTCTCCCAACTAACGATGCACGAGTTGTAGTCAACTTTTTAAAACGTCTTTTTGCAAGGTTTGGAACACCGAAAGCTTTAATAAGTGATCGGGGTACTCATTTCTGTAATAATCAACTTGAGAAAGTTCTTAAAAGATATGGAGTAACTCATAAAATCTCCACCGCATATCATCCACAAACAAGTGGACAAGTTGAAAATACCAACCGAGCTTTAAAACGTATTCTAGAGAAAACCGTAGGATCAAATCCAAAGGAATGGTCCATTAAATTGGAGGATGCACTCTGGGCTTTTAGAACAGCCTACAAAACTCCAATTGGAACCACACCTTTTAGACTTGTTTATGGAAAAGCATGTCATCTTCCAGTAGAAATTGAACACAAAGCATTTTGGGCTTTGAAAACATGTAATCTTGATTTACATGAAGCTGGACGTCTACGATTAAGTCAACTAAACGAATTAGAAGAATTAAGACATGAAGCATACGAAAATTCGTTAATCTATAAGGAAAGAACGAAGAAATGGCATGATAAAAGAATCAGAAGTTCAAAAGAATTTAAAGAAGGAGACAGAGTTCTTCTTTTCAATTCACAATTCAAGCTATTTCCTGGAAAATTGAAATCAAGATGGTCTGGACCATTCATAGTCAAAAGAGTTTTCCCATACGGAACGATAGAATTAATAAATTCAAATGGGATTGAACTTAAAGTTAATGGTCACAGAGTTAAACATTACATACATGGTCCGATGGAAGTCGACAACGAAGTTAATCACAATTTCGACACCACAGCTAACTAAGTGTGGGGAGAATCAAGTCTTTAAAGGATAATATGTATTTCTGTTAGAGTTAGATTTTCTGTTTTCGTGTAGTTCTCGAAAATGGAACCCGAATGGTCTTTCCCTAGCAGACCCTAAAGAACTAGTCTTCTCCCCCCATTCTGAATTTTTATTTTTTTTTAGGTTTTTACGAAATGAAGACTGCCTGTGAACTAAACCATGGTCTAATGCTACACGCTTTGATCACTAAACGTAATAATGACATACTTCCGAGTAAATTAGTATCAGTAATCAGAGAAAGAATGGACGGAGTTAGAAAAGAATCCAGATTCGAAGATAATAAGTTACAATTTGGTAAAGGAAAATCAAAATCCGTAGCAAAAAGAAGAGCAAGACACCTAGAAAGATGTCACAAATGCGGAAAATGGTCACATGGAGGTAAATGTTCAAATAATCAAACCTATTCAAATACCGAATTTGTTACTTTATGCAGAGACGGACCGTTCATATGTTTAGAAGAAAAGACACTGAATGCTGGAGGTTACGCCTATGTAGCTATGGAAAACCAATTAAACCGACTATCTTATGAATGGGATAGATCATATAACTAAGAAATCCATTTCACAGGTATGTTTGTACAGTTTTTTTTTTTTTTTTTTAACCTTTTGATAATAAACGCTAATTTGTTCACTATAAAGTATTAAATTGGTATTGAATAAAATTAGGTTTGGCGACCGAAATTATTGATATCATTCAAAAATTTATTACATCACTGCGAAATTTAACGTTTATTCTTAAGGTATAAATATCTTTAATCAATCAACCCAAAATATTTCAAAAATTCATCATGAGTTAAATTAGGTCTTGGAACCGAAATTACTTTACCGAAAAGAGGGGCGCATATTTTTGATAATATTTGATTGATTAAAGTGGGATAAAAAGCCAAAAAGATTTTTAATTTTATTTTTACCATGTTTTTAAAATTAATATTTAAATCTTAAATTAATATTGTAAACTTTGTAAAAACAATATTTTTAAAAATGTAAATATTTGAAAAATTAATATAAGTTTGGTGTGAATTTATAATGTGAATTTTTAAAATTAAGTTTGGTGTGAATTTTTAATTTTTAAAATATGAATTTTTAATTTTATGCATTTCAAATTTTAAGTTTGGTGTGAATTTTTAATATTAATTTTGAATTTTATATTTAAGTTGTGTGAATTTAAAAACAAAAATTTACTTTATCTCATTAAGTTAAAAATATGATTTTTAAAATTCTTCGTAAGTTGAAGACTAGGTCTTTGAACCGAAATTGCTTTACCCGAGGAAGGGACGAGAACTTTTATTATCATTATTTTTAATCTTATTGAATTAAAGTATGCCAAAAACATTAAAAAACCCAAAAATCTTAGCTTTTAAAAATCGCGCTTTGATTTGACAAATTTTAAAATTTTGTCGAGGGACAGACTAGGACAACGATCCGAAACGCCCTCGCTCCTAAAGGAAAACAAAATTTTTAAAATTTAATTAATTATAAGTTTTATAAAGCATAAAGTTTTACAAAAAAAAAAAAAAAAAAAAAGCTGAAAACACTGTAGCCGGCACCCCATGCGATCGCATGGGGTTTGCACTTGGAACCCATGCGATCGCATGGGGACCAAATGCAGGTCAGAAACAAATAACAGCAGCGGGTCTGTTCTTCACCACAACACACACACATTCACGAAACTCACCCAAAAATTCACCAATTTTCGCCATTTTTCCACCGTAATTCGTCATTTTTCTTGCTCTAATCATGCCTAGATTCTCATTCTTCAACAAATTGGTAAAAATTACACCCCTAAACTCTATAAATTCCTAGTTTTTGTGATAATTACCAATTTTTTACCTAATGCAATTTTGTTAATTTCTAGTGTAATTAGTGTTAAATTGTTAGTATTTTATGCATGTATAACCTAGATTGATTCTATTTAACATGATTTGAAGCCAAAAACTTCAAAATTTTTAGAAATCTAGGGTTTGTGTTCTTGAGCAATTTGGGGCTTTTTGATATAAACAGGTTATGGCCGATTTTTGTCATGAATTATTGCTAAATTGAGTAGTGTAACATGTTTAGATAGTTAAATGATCCAAACAATGATCCTAAACATGATTTTTGGAGATTAAAGTGGACTTTTTAAGTCCAAAATTCATGAACTTGATTAATTTGATATATTTACCATTTGAGACTTGTTTAATTATTAGTAATGAATATTTTGACATGTTATTTGAGTTAAATGCTTATGAATTTTGTATACATTTTCATATGTGCTTATTTGAAAAGTGTAGAATTGTGAAAATGTGTATAAGTTTGATTTTGATTTAACATGTTATAGTGATTGTTTTAAGTTGTTATTTTGCTAACACTAATGCATATTTGGATGCACAAATTTTGTGTTTAATGTATTTTACAGAGAGCCGACACTGGAGGTTCAGGAGCATCATCATCTAGACGACCAGCACCAGCACCAGAACCAGAACCAGAAATGCAACACGAACAAGAACCACAACAGGAACAACAACAGCCTGATCAGCACATACCTTATTATGATCCAGTACAGTTTGTTGATGAATTCATAGTATTCCCAATGAGGCCGCCAGTAGAATTCCCAACGATTCCTGAGCACACTCTACATCCTAATCTGAGATTTGATAGAAGATGGAGAGATTACGAGACATATCAAAGGAAAAAATTCAAATTGGTAACAAAAAATGTAGAGGTGCCAAGGGTAATTGATTGGGCCCCTTTGGAAACGGTCCATCTAGCTGACCGTGTTAGACAGCTTTTAGTTCAAAGGTATGGCAGTTCTTCTTTTACAGATTGGGAACGTCTTTTCACCATTCGTAGACCTGTATATAAGGAATGGTGTGTTGAGTTGATGAGTACTGTATCACTTGATACAAATATAGTTAGGATAGATGATAGAAGATTTCTTAGATTTATCCTTGGCGGTAGGATGTACAGAATGTCCATGCCGGACATGGCCAGGGCCTTACAGATATATACTCCTGGTGAGTTGCTATTACCCGATTGTACAAACTTGATTCATTATGGTGAACGGGTAGATAGTAACTTTGACGCTGACGCCATTTGGAGGCGTATGTCACATTTTGATGTTTTTACACGAGCAGGAGGACACTCCTATACACATATTGACAGAGCCGAGCTTCGTATTATTCATAGATTTTTGGCTAACTCGATTACACAAAGAGGTCATAATAAAGAAAAAATTACCTTATATGATTTATTCTACCTAAAGTGTATTCGGGATCCTAGAAGCTTTGTCAATATCCCTTACTGTGTTGTTTTTTATTTATCTAAAATGGTAGAGGGAATGCAGGACGGGAGTATAATAGGAGGAGGTATTTTTGTTACTCTCATTGGAGAGTATTTAGGTGTTGATAGGAACCAAGGGGGTCCATTACAGATTTGTAGAGAACAGGTTGAGCCCTTAGGATTGAAAGTCTATGTGGGTGCTAAGGTATTGAAAAGTAGACGTAACCAGGCAGTACCCTATGAGGGATCTCATCCTCAGGTAGAGAGAGGCTCAGACGAGGAAATGGAGGAGGCGGAAGACATTAGGGATGTCTTTCGAGATGCTATTCTTGACTTCCACGTTCGTATAGATGAGGAAGCAATGACGAACGCGACAAGACATAGTATGTATGAGCAGTGGAACTCCGAGCGAGTATACGAGGATTATAGGCGACGCCAACACGATAGCTGGTTAGTTCATCAGCGCCAAATCATGAGCCAGCTATCATATCAGGTACCAAATAACTATGTACCTACTCGACCTGCTCATTTTCCGCCACATAGCCCCGATATCCGACCACCCTTTAACCGGTATGACTATAACCAAGCCTATCAGAACACCTATAACCAACAATGGAACCCACCCGATGAGATGAACTGGAACCCCTATCCAGACTGATTTAGTTCCATTTGGTTATTTTTATGATTATTATGTTTTTATCTTTTGACTTTTTCATGTTTAAACTTATGTTATTGGATAAATTTGTGTAATTTTTATTATTTTATTATTATTGTGTACTAATATTTCATATTTAGAATATGAAAGTGGGATATTAAGTCCCATTTCAAATTGCCATGCATGATTATACTTGTATGTATGTATATTGTCGATTGTTCAAAACAGGGTAAAACAGCGCATTTTCAAAGAATGGCATTAAGTTCAGCAAAAGCTACTAATTTTGACGACAAGATGACAAATAAATGTGATGTAACAACAGACGAAATGAACAAATGTTATGCACCATTTATCATTCAGCAAACAAACGCCAATATATTTGGAAACTTTGGTAAAATTTAATCATTTCTACGCTAATCACCCTCAATAATTTAAATTGTACTGATTTCTTGCAAATGAGGGCATTGCAAGATCTTAAGTGTGGGAAGGGGTTAAATTCTTTCGGATTTTTAAAATTTTTATCTTTATACACTTGGTTACCATTAAAAATACTAGTAACGTAGTAGTTGTATTAGAATCTAGTGCTCTCTGATAATAAAGAACAGCCCTAGTCTTATATACTGACTACCCAATTCTAGTAAAATTTTTCAAAATTTTCAATTAAATGAACTCAAAATCATGTTTATACATATTTATGAACGATAAAACTAGGTGTTAACACCGAAATTATTGTAACCTCGGAAAGGACATAAATTGAGAAACAAACCAAAATGTTGAAATTCATTTAAAATGGAATAGAGGACGATAAAAAGGAAAATAAAAGCCAAAGTGTGGGAAAATTTACCAAGTTATCTTAAACATATGTCACATATATCTGTAACAAATAACTGAAAATACTTTTGCTTTGGACTAAACTAAACCATTTTACCCGATGAAAGAAAAGAAGAGATGGATCTACACGATGAATCAATTCCATCATTAAAAGGAAGTAAAGTCTTCCGAAAAAGACACGCGCTTCTTGATTTAGGTCAAGAAGTTGTCGTCTAGACCAGCTGTAGGTTGACGAAAAATCTAGAAAATCATCTCTAAAATCAGCAGGAAATCCACGGACCTCAGCATCAAACAGGGTCGCCAAGTGGTCAGATTTATCCTAACCATGAGAAGGATTTATCTCGTACAATGGGGGGGGCACCATGCAAATTAGCTTGATAAGACTAATGAATCAGATCCCTAGAAAGGATAATCTCCTTAAAGATTAAAAATCAGCTTTTAAGCCTGATATTACTCAATCCTAGAGATTGACCTTAAAGATTGAGAATTCAAACTCATGGAATTCAATGATATCTAAACTCGAGCTTGAATGAGAAAATATTTTGATCAAAATTACAAACCGATTTGTTTTCTGAAAACCCTATTTTTAATGCGTTCATTACCATTGAACGTAAAATCCTAGAAATTCACCTGGAATTCATTAGGTCACCTGAACCAAATTGGGTGTCAACCGTAAGAACGGTGGTTGCATATGGTCAAAGACAGGACCTTGTGCCAGACCGAAAAATCATAAGGGTGAGCTTTACTATTGCTCCTACCAAGGATAGTAATTGCATCCGACACGTTATAGACCATAATTAAAAGCATGTCAGGGGACATTGCCTTAACAGTTGTTTGTTCAATGCTTTCCTTTACAACCGGACGATAGTTTATCGAAAGGTAATATACGGGACAAGTAAACTGGACGTGTTGCTTTCCAAATACAAGGTTAGCAAGTGGGTGACACAAAACTGCAAGTTTTGAGCTAAAATTTTCAAATCTGAAACCCAACAAACCCACAAAAATATTTTGCAAACACCGGTGAAGGGTTATTCCGGAAAACTTATCTAGGGTAAAAGCTAGATTGAATTTTCAAAAGATCAAATATTTTCATAAAGATCCAATTTCCTTAAGGATCTACATTTTCATAGTCATGTGGGACTGTAAACCGCCTTTCAAATGTGCACTTTGCTTTGGAAACCGAAAGTAAATCGGCTATTTGATTGCAAGTGTCGTTGACCTAAACCCGAGGCAACTGTGGATGACACACCCACCTTTAACCATGGTTCTATCGTTACTACCATTGTTTATACCGCCGTATAGAAATCACTGATGTACAAAGTGTGAAGAATAAAGAAGTGATTCTAGTATTTCAAGATGATATTGCTTGAGGACAAGCAACGCTCAAGTGTGGGAATATTTGATAATGCTAAAAACGAACATATATTTCATAGCATTATTCCTCAAGAAAGACAAGCTTTTAGTTGCAATTGTTCTATTTACAAGTGATATTCGTTTAAATAATAAAAGGTGAAGACAAAAGACAGATTCGACGAATTGAAGACGCAAACGACCAAAAAGCTCAAAAGTACAAAATACAATCAAAGAGGTTCCAATTATTGATAAGAAACGTCTCGAAATTACAAGAGTAAAAGATTCAAAACGCAAAGTACAAGATATTAAATTGTACGCAAGGACGTTCGAAAATCCGGAACCGGGACCAGAGTCAACGCTCGACGTAACGGACTAAAAATTACAAGTCAACTATGCACATAAATATAATATAATATTTAAATAATTCTTATAATTATTTAATATATTATATTATTTATAAAACCGTCGGCAGAAGAAAACAACCAAAAATGAGCCTCCCCAGCTGGCCATGCGATCGTATGGCCTGGAAGACATAAATCCATGCGATCGCATGAGCCCCAGTTCCAGCCCACATGCCTATAAAAATCAAGCTTTGGTGCACCAAAAACATAATCTATCTTTCTCTTCTCTCCATATATACGTAAAATATATATTTATAATTTATATTTTAATTTTAATTTTAATTATAATTCTAATAATAAGGGTATGTTAGCGAATATTGTAAGGGTGTAAGTCGAAATTCTGTCCGTGTAACGCTACGCTATTTTTAATCATTGTAAGTTATGTTCAACCTTTTTACATTAATGTCTCATAGCTAAGTTATTATTATGCTTATTTAATCCGAAGTAATCATGATGTTGGGCTAATTACTAAAATTGGGTAATTGGGCTTTGTACAATAATTGGGGTTTGGACAAAAGAACGACACTTGTGGAAATTAGACTATGAGCTATTAATGGGCTTTATATTTGTTTAACTAAATGATAGTTTGTTAATGTTAATATAAAGATTTACAATTGGGCGTCCCTATAAATTACCATATACACTCAATCAGACACGATGGGCGGGGTATTTATATGTACGAATAATCGTTCATTTAACCGGACACGGGAATGGATTAATAGCCACTAGAATAATTAAAACAGGGGTGAAATTATGTACAAGGACACTTGGTATAATTGATAACAAAATATTAAAACCTTGGATTACACTCAGTCGACATCCTGGTGTAATTATTAAACAAAGTATTAAAATCTTGTTACAGTTTAAGTCCCCAATTAGTTGGAATATTTAACTTCGGGTATAAGGATAATTTGACGAGGACACTCGCACTTTATATTTATGACTGATGGACTGTTATGGACAAAAACCAGACGGACATATCAAATAATCCAGGACAAAGGACAATTAACCCATGGGCATAAAACTAAAATCAACACGTCAAACATCATGATTACGGAAGTTTAAATAAGCATAATTCTTTTATTTCATATTTAATTTCCTTTATTTTATATTTAATTGCACTTCTAATTATCGCATTTTTATTGTTATTGTATTTAATTGCACTTTTAATTATCGTACTTTTTAATTATCGCAAGTTTATTTTATCGCACTTTTATTTATTTTTAATATTTTACATTTGGTTTTAACTGCGACTAAAGTTTTAAAATCGACAAACCGGTCATTAAACGGTAAAAACCCCCCTTTATAATAATAATATTACTTATATATATATATTTGTATTTTTATAAAAGTAAACTAATATAGCGTTAAGCTTTGTTTAAAAAGATTCCCTGTGGAACGAACCGGACTTACTAAAAACTACACTACTGTACGATTAGGTACACTGCCTATAAGTGTTGTAGCAAGGTTTAAGTATATCCATTCTATAAATAAATAAATATCTTGTGTAAAAATGTATCGTATTTAATAGTATTTCCTTGTAAAATTTAATAGTATTTTATACCCCTCCGCTAGCACATCAGTAATATACGGGACAAGTAAACTGGATGTGTTGCTTTCCAAATACAAGGTTAGCAAGTGGGTGACACAAAACCATAAGTTTTGAGCTAAAATTTTCAAATATGAAACCCACCAAACCCACAAAAATATTTTGCAAACACCGGTGAAGGGTTATTCCGGAAAACTTATCTAGAGTAAAAACTAGATTTAATTTTCAAAACATCAAATGTTTTCATAAAGATCCAATTTCCTTAATGGATCTAAATTTTTATAGTCATGTGGGACTGTAAACCATATCGTTACTACCATTATTTATACCACCGTATAGAAATCACTGATGTACAAAGTGTGAAGAATAAAGAATTGATTCTAGTATTTTAAGACGATATTGCTTGAGGACAAGCAACGCTCAAGTGTGAGAATATTTGATAATGCTAAAAACGAACATATATTTCATAGCATTATTCCTCAAGAAAGACAAGCTTTTAGTTGCAATTGTTCTATTTACAAGTGATATTCGTTTAAATAATAAAAGGTGAAGACAAAAGACAGATTCGACGAATTGAAGACGCAAACGACCAAAAAGCTCAAAAGTACAAAAGACAATCAAAGAGGTTCCAATTATTGATAAGAAACGTCTCGAAATTACAAAAGTACAAGATTCAAAACGCAAAGTACAAGATATTAAATTGTACGCAAGGACGTTCGAAAATCCGGAACCGGGACCAGAATCAACTCTCAACGCTCGACGCAACGGACTAAAAATTACAAGTTAATTATATATATAAATATAATATAATATATAATTAATTATATTAATTATATATATATTATATTTATAAAATAAATCGTCGACAAACAAAGAGCCAAAAGCTGGTGAGCTGTATTTACAAACTCCGCGACTCGCGGAGTTTGAAGGCAAAATGGGCCGCGAGTCGCGGAGCCACAAAGTTTGAAACTCCCTATAAAAGCAACCGAATTCTGAGCATTTTTCATCATCAATATATCCATCTCTCTATCTATATCGTATATATTTATATTTATATTTTAATTTTAATTTTAATTTTAATCCTAATAATAAGGGTATGTTAGCGAATGTTGTAAGGGTGTAAGTCGGAATTCTGTCCGTGTAACGCTACGCTATTTTTAATCATTGTAAGTTATGTTCAACCTTTTTAATTTAATGTCTCGCAGCTAAGTTATTATTATGCTTATTTAATCCGAAGTAATCATGATGTTGGGCTAATTATTAAAATTGGTTAATTGGGCTTTGTACCATAATTGGGGTTTGGACAAAAGAACGACACTTGTGGAAATTAGACTATGGGCTATTAATGGACTTTATATTTGTTTAACTAAATGATAGTTTGTTAATGTTAATATAAAGATTTACAATTGGGCGTCCCTATAAATTACCATATACACTCGATCGGACACGATGGGCGGGGTATTTATATGTACGAATAATCGTTCATTTAACCGGACACGGGAATGGATTAATAGCCACTAGAATAATTAAAACAGGGGTGAAATTATGTACAAGGACACTTGGTATAATTGATAACAAAATATTAAAACCTTGGGTTACACTCAGTCGACATCCTGGTGTAATTATTAAACAAAGTATTAAAATCTTGTTACAGTTTAAGTCCCCAATTAGTTGGAATATTTAACTTCGGGTATAAGGATAATTTGACGAGGATACTCGCACTTTATATTTATGACTGATGGACTGTTATGGACAAAACCAGACGGACATATTAAATAATCCAGGACAAAGGACAATTAACCCATGGGCATAAAACTAAAATCAACACGTCAAACATCATGATTACGGAAGTTTAAATAAGCATAATTCTTTTATTTCATATTTAATTTCCTTTATTTTATATTTAATTGCACTTCTAATTATCGCATTTTTTATTGTTATTGTATTTAATTGCACTTTTAATTATCGTACTTTTTAATTATCGCAAGTTTATTTTATCGCACTTTTATTATTCGCAATTTCATCATTGTTATTTACTTTACGCTTTAATTTAAGTCTTGTATTTATATTTATTATTTTACATTTGGTTTTAACTGCGACTAAAGTTTTAAAATCGACAAACCGGTCATTAAACGGTAAAAACCCCCCTTTATAATAATAATATTACTTATATATATATATATATATATATATATATATATATATATATATATATATATATATATATATATATATATATATATATATATATATATATATATTTGTATTTTTATAATAGTAAACTAATATAGCGTTAAGCTTTGTTTAAAAAGATTCCCTGTGGAACGAACCGGACTTACTAAAAACTACACTACTGTACGATTAGGTACACTGCCTATAAGTGTTGTAGCAAGGTTTAAGTATATCCATTCTCTAAATAAATAAATATCTTGTGTAAAATTGTATCGTATTTAATAGTATTTCTTGTAAAATTAAATAGTATTTTTATACCACTCTGCAAAGCACATAATGTCAACCCCAGTAAACTTTAGATACCATAACCCAAGATGCATTGTTCCCTTTAAGTATCTAAAGATCCTTTTAATGGCGTCTACGTGCGACGTCTTTGGATTTTCTTGAAATCTTGTACATAAGCACATGCTAAACATGATGTCGGACCGACTTGTCGTTAAATAAAGAAGGGATCCAATCATTCCCCTATATTTAGTACTATCGAATGGTTCTCCTTCTCCTTCCAAAGTACGTTTCACATTTGTTTCCATTGGAGTCGCCATTGGTTTTGAGTTCTCCATTCCGAATTTCTTGATCATTTCATGAATGTATTTTTGTTGATTGATGAATGTTCCATCTTCTAGTTTCTTGATTTGTAGTCCGAGAAAGAACTTGAGTTCACCCATCATGCTCATTTCAAACTCATCATGCATTAACTTAGAAAACTCATTGCTAAGAGATTCGTTAGTAGACCCAAATATAATATCATCAACATATATTTGAACTATGACTAAATCCTTTTCATGCCTTTTGATAAAGAGTGTATTATCAATTTTTCCCATTTCAAACCCATTATTTATTAAGAAGGTTCTAAGTCTTTCATACCATGCTCTAGGGGCTTGTTTAAGTCCATAGAGAGCCTTTTTAAGTTTATAAACATGATAAGGTTTTTCGAAATCTTCAAACCCCGGAGGTTGTGATACATAAACTTCTTCATTTATGACACCATTTAAAAAGGCACTTTTGACATCCATTTGATAAAGTTTGAAATTATTAGCACATGCATATGCAAGAAGTATTCTTATTGACTCTAGCCTAGCGACGGGAGCAAATGTCTCATCATAATCAATTCCCTCTTGTTGGCTATATCCTTGTGCAACTAGTCTAGCTTTGTTTCTAACTACTTTACCATCTTCATCTAGTTTATTTCTATAGACCCATTTTGTACCTATGATGTTGCTCTCACTCGGTAAAGGAACCAAATCCCATACATCACTCCTTTGGAATTGATTTAATTCCTCTTACATAGCTTCTATCCAACTTTCATCTAATAGGGCTTCCTTAATATTTTTGGGTTCTATTTGGGAGATAAAAGCATAGTTGGCAATTAGGTTAAATGCTTGTGACCTAGTGGTTCTAGTGTTGATGTCTCCTATGACTTGGTCTATGGGATGATCCTTTATATGTTTAATATCTATTGAGGATGCTAAGTTATCCTTACTTGGTTTCAAATGAGATCCGTCCTCATTGGTGTCATTGAACTCGATTTGAGTTGGCATTATTTCTATAACATCTTGTTCGATCACATCATCATCCTCTAAAGGTTTAGTCTTAGGTGGTGGAGGAGTTTCATCAAATGTGACATCTAGGGATTCTTCTATGACATTTGTGTATTTATTTAGAACCCTATATGCCTTACTTTCTAACGAATATCCTAAGAATACTCCTTCGTAAGCTTTAGGCTCAAACTTTGTAAGATATTCCTTTTTGTTTAAGATAAAACATTTGCATCCGAATACTCTAAGATGACTTATAGTTGGTTTTCTACCATTTAAAATTTCATAAGGTGTTTTATCCATTGATGGCCTAATTAAGACTCTATTTTGAATGTAGGTGGAGGTGGCAACGGCTTCACTCCAAAACTTTTGAGGTATTGATTCTTCATTTAACATAGTTCGACTCATTTCTTAAAGAGTTCGGTTTTTCCTTTCAACAACCCCATTGGATTGAGGTGTGCGAGGAGCCGAGAAATTATGAGTGATACCATTTAAATCAAAAAAGACTCCAAATTGAGCATCATTATCAAATTCTCTACCATGATCCGTTCTTATTGTTACTACAGTACAACTACGCAAATTTTGTATCTTAGCAGCAAAAATTATAAATCTTTCACATGCTTCATTTTTATGCTTTAGAAATAGTGTCCATGTATATCTTGAAAAGTCATCTACTATTACTAAAGTATAAAAATTTCCTCCATAACTTTGAACGACCGATGGCCCGAATAAGTCCATGTGCAAAAGTTCTAGACATCTTTTAGTAGAAATAAAATTCTTAGGTTTATGACTTGCATGAACTTGTTTTCCTACTTTGCATGCATCACAAAAGTGGCTTTCATATTTTAATTTAGGCAAGTCTCTAACTATGTCCTTTGAGGATATGTTATGAATTAGTTTCATGTTAGCATGCCCTAGTCTTCTATGCCATAATTAGTAGTATCATGTATAGATGTGAGACAAATATCTACATGCCTAAAATCATCCAATTGGCATGTATAAAGACCTTTCTTCCTAATTCCATTTATGACACTTTTACCATCTTTTATTATGTGTGAGGAATTTTTAGTAAATGTCATGTTATATCCTTTGTCACATATTCTTCCTACACTTAGCAAGTTAAAACTTAAGTTTTTAATGTGTAACACATTATCAACTGCAATCTTTTGATTAGTAATGTTACCTTTACCGACGATTTTTCCTTTCACATCGCCACCAAAGATTACATCACCTCCATTGTGCTTCGAATACTTTGTGCCCGTCATGTGTGTTGTACATCCGCTATCAATTATCCATTCTTCATTTTGTACAACACCATTGAGACAAACCTATATTTGATTAATCAATAACTTTGGTACTCAATGTTTGTTGGGTCCGAGATGATTAGCATTAAAGACTCCTACTCTAACCCATTTCTTAACAATTTTAGTTTTGTTGTTCTTTTTAGTTTCGACCCTTTTTCTTTTAAAGTTTTGATTAATCATTTTTCTTGAAGAATTTTTTACAAATGATTTGATTTCTTTTCCTCTTGTCTTAACTTGATTAGTCATGGAAGCCTTTGGTTTTGGTGTTTCTACTACTTGAGGTCTAACAAACACTATTGGCTTATGTTTGGATGATTTTGTCTCAAAAGTATTTTCCTTGTATCCTAGCCCTTGTTTATCATTTGTTGATTTTTGAGCACTTAAAATTTTTTCTAACACTTTACTACTTCCGTCATATTTTGAAAACTTAATTTTATTTTCAAGTAGTTTGTTAGTTTTGTTCAAGGCATAGTTTCATGTTTTAAGTCATCACATGTAAGACATTCTTGTGAGTTAGATATTCTTTCTTTAAGTTGTAAGATTTCTAACCTAAGCAAGTTATTTTCTTCCTTTAGACTTGTGTTTTTGTCAATTACTTTACTACTCAAGATGTAGAGACCCGTCCTAATCCATCCGGACGAAGTCCATATCGATTATAAACGATTCACAACAGTTGATTACATCGCGAGATACTTGACCTATATATGATACATTTACAAACATTGCATTTGTTTTTGAAAAGACAATCTTTCATTACATGGAAAGTTGACGGCATGCATACCATTTCATAATACATCTAACTATAATTGACTTAATAATAATCTTGATGAACTCAACGACTCGAATGCAACGTCTTTTGAAATATGCCATAAATGACTCCAAATAATGTCTCTAGTATGAGCTAATGCACAACGGAAGATTTCTTTCATACCTGAGAATAAACATGCTTTAAAGTGTCAACCAAAAGGTTGGTGAGTTCATTAGTTTAACATAAATAATCATTTCATAATTTTAATAGACCACAAGATTTCATATTTCCATTTCTCATAAACATACGTCCCATGCATAGAGACAAAAATATCATTCATATGGATTGAACACCTGGTAATCGACATTCACAATATAAATATAAGAATATCCTCATCATTCCGGGATCCTCCTTCGCATGATATAAATTTCGAAGTACTAAAGCATCCGGTACTTTGGATGGGGCTTGTTGGGCCCGATAGATCTATCTTTAGGATTCGCGTCAATTAGGGTGTCTATTCCCTAATTCTTAGATTACCAGACTAAAAGAGGCATATTCAGTTTCGATCATTCAACCATAGAACGTAATTTCGATTACTTGTTTCTATTTCGTAAAACAGTTATAAAAGCGCATGTATTCTCAGTCCCAAAAATATATATTGCAAAAGCATTTAAAAAGGGAGTAAATGAAACTCACAATACTGTATTTTGTAGTAAAAATATATATGACGTCATTGAACAACTGACAATGCAGGGTTGGCCTCGGATTCACGAACCTATATCATTCATATATGTATTAAAACATATACTTGTACTCGAATAAATATATATTATTTTTAGTGATGTAATTATTTTATTTGTTAATTTTTAGGTTTCATTATTTATTTGTATATTTTTATTTTGTACATAATAATATTAATATAGTTAAGTTATGTATTTTAAATATATCTTTATATATATATATATAATTTTCAATTTTTATACTTATAATATTAATCATGACTTTTAACTTTTATCTTTATAATTATAATCGTTTTAATAACAATAGTAATATAGATATTACTGATAATAGTAATAATGATAGTTTTATTGAAAATGAAATGATAGCTTTAGTAATATTGGTCATATTGATATTAATAACAATATTAATAATAATAGTTATGTTAATAATAATAATAATAATAATGATAATATTTATAATAATACATATGTTACTAATAATAATAATAATAGATTTTTATTATCTTCATAATAATAATAATCATAATCATAATAATGATTGTAATACTAATAGTTTTAAGAAAAATGGTAATTTTAGAAAGTTACGATTCTTTTAATAATAATGATTATAATACTACTTATATTTATAATAAGGATACTAAAAATAATATTTATGAAAATATTAACAATTTGTATTATTTCATAATGATAGCAATATTAATAATCCTAATCATAACAATAATAATAATAACTAGTAGTTCATAGTTAATATTAATAATTAATAATAATTATAATAACACTATTAGTGTTAATATTAATAATTAATAATAATAATTATAATAACACTATTAGTAATAATTATAATACTTGTAATAAAACTAATTAATAATAACAGCATTAATAATAATAATAATAATAATAATAATAATAATAATAATAATAATAATAATAATAATGGAAATGGAAATAAGAATAAGAATAAGAATTGTATACCCTTCTAAAAATATATTTCTAAAAAGAATTGCTCCAGACGGGTCTCGAACCCGAGACCCCTCGTTCCTCAGCCCAACGCTCTGACCACTTGATCTGTCCCGTTTTTTCTGTTTTACTCCCATCCCATTAATTTATATTCCGTATTTATTCAGTTTCATCTTCTTCAACATTTAATTACTCGATCAAAGCTTCGAGTTTAACAAGCAGCGATATAATTTGATGGACTTAGAATATGAAATTAATTCATAAAGGTTTTTATAAATGAGGTATCAAATTACAAACGCGAAAAAAAAAATAAAAAAAAACAAATAGCAGCAACTGCTGCGTCGACTTTGAAAAAAAAAATAATGATTTTAAGAATGACAACGTTTTGGCCAAAAATTTCTACATGAAATATATCATAAATCAACCATATAAACTTTCTGGACTGTTAATTGACTCGCAAACATCAATACAAATTCGAATTTTAAGATAAACAATTTCTTTGACTTTTGAAAAACTAAACTTTGACTCAACTATTCGATCTCGTTTTGAAGAATGGAAAGTTCAAACTTTGCAGGAAGTTTGATTGAACGATTACTAACCACTTTGCATTTTTAGTTTTTGAAATCACGCTTTTGTTAATCTCAGTTCATAGAACAGAGTTTTATGAGCTTAAATATATTTTCTGTTTAATTAAACAGACATAACCAATTTGTAGTAATTATAATTGATAGTGTTAGTAGATAATCGAAGGTTTTATCAATAACATTGGGTTGGTTGATGGTTTTATAGAAAGCAAATGTTTGACAGGAAAAATAATTGAAGCATGCAGTTTAAAAATAAAAAAAAAATCAGATAAGGAAATCTAACAGATTAGTACCAATTTGTGAATTAATTTCAATCAATAAACTACAGTTAGTACAAATCATTTACAGTTTGAAAAAATACGTAAAACTGATTTTGGATTCCCATATATAAATAAAGATTACGGAGTAATAATTTTTATTAATATAAATTTCAATTCTTAGTAATAGAAATAAAAAAAATGTATATAAATAATTCTAATAATAATAATTTTAATAATAAAATAGATAAAATAGATAATATATAATAATACTGATAAAAAAAATGGTAATAATATTATTCATAATACTCATAATGTTACTAATATTAATCATAATAATTAAAATCATAATCTACTACTAAATAAGAATATTAACAAATTATAAATATATTATATTAAAATAACAATATAATGATATTAATACTAATACTAATATTAATACTAATAGTAAGAGTAATAATAATAATAATAATAATATAACAAGTTATATATATCAAATTTTACAAATAATAATAATGAAAGTATTGGTCATAATATTAATATAATAACTACGTTCAATTTTGTAATTAAATTTGATATAATACAATTTATTAATTATATCATATTTACTATTTATAATATGTTGAATTCTTTAATATTTATTTATTACAATATAATAATATTTATGTATTACATTACATATTCCATTTAAGTCAAATGATTACGATTTATCTTACCAGTTCAAATTATTATATATACTATTGTTTATATACATACATATATATATATATATATATATATATATATATATATATATATATATACATATATATATATACATATATATATATATATATACATATATATATATATATACATATATATATATATATACATATATATATATACATATATATATATATATACATATATATATATATATATATATATATATACATATATATATACATATATATATATATATACATATATATATATATACATATATATATATATATATATATATATATATTTTCTACTTACACAATAATCGTTCATGAACCGTTGGAAATAGTCAAAGGATAATTGAATATATAAACACAGTTCAAAATTGTTAAGACTTTAACATAACAGACTTTGCTTATCGCATCGAAATCAGATAAGATTAAGTTTAAATTTGGTCAGAAATTCCCGGGTCATCACAGTACCTACCCGTTAAAGAAATTTCGTCCCGAAATTTGAGTGAGGTGGTCATGGCTAACATTAAAAATGTTTTCATGACGAATATGAGTTGATAAATTGAGTTTTATCATTATGGATAAAAATAATTCGATTATTCGAAGAGTACGAATGAAGATATCATAAAAGAATGAAATGAGAAATAAAGATTTGTTTTAACTTTTGACGTAGTCAGGTTTGTATTTAGAAAAATAAAGTTCATCTTAACTTTTGATGTCGTCTTGATTGAATTTAGAAAATAAGGTTCGTCTTGACTTTTGAAGTGGAGGGTTGAATTCCGGAATTCAAGGGATTTAAAGAAAATCTTCGAAATCTAAAAGATTTGATTCTTCGGCGAGTAAGGAAATTAAGATCTCTATAATTAAATACGGTGATCTCCCTCGATTACTCTGTCTGATATTTCCATTATAAATTTACCTTTTCCGTTCCATTAGTTTTCACCACTTCTATACTTAACTCCCAAATCCAAAAGATTGTGAAAATGCTTAATCTAATTCTAATCCTTGTCCCTATCCTGACT
Source organism: Rutidosis leptorrhynchoides (assembly GCF_046630445.1). Classification (NCBI taxonomy): domain Eukaryota; kingdom Viridiplantae; phylum Streptophyta; class Magnoliopsida; order Asterales; family Asteraceae; genus Rutidosis; species Rutidosis leptorrhynchoides. The sequence goes on along the minus strand of NC_092340.1, from coordinate 129,988,707 downwards.
GTCGTAACAATCATTCACCTTTTCCAACTTCCACAGGATGAATCTGTTTATTTCTACTATGCTCTAGGGATTATTGTATTTATAATCCTCCCGTGTCTTTATATTGCTATACGCACTGATATCCACAGTTTGTAATTTCGGTGTTATTGTTGGGCTTTATATTCTCCCTTATATTTCAATGTCCCTATTCCTGTCTCCTATAATCACTGTCATCCACAGTTAATACTCCCTCCCTTTTGCTGCGATTTATACTCCAATTTCTATTTTGGAGCTTTGTCCCTTCGTTTCTTCTTCTTGCGATTGGGCATCTCTTGTAATGGTCCAGAATTCGCAGATATATGTTTCAGAATGAACATTGTTAATGTTCTAAGAAGAAAACGGTAATAGCACAATCTGACTTGTCAAATTACCAGAATTCAAGGAAAAGATAGGACTATCAAGAAAATATGCTCTTGACATGATCATAGATTTAACAGAATGCAAGAGTCGTGTAACATGGCACATGGTGACGTTATGATCTGTGAATCATCACATTCCATTTAGAAACTCAGCATGACTTACTATAATATAATCACGTTGATCAAGTGTCATTATATTATACTAACTCATGCATTAGTTCCCAACACTACTTCAAAACATTCATATTTTAGACTCGAAAGTTTACAGAATATAGAAACTAACAGTTTCTATATGATGTAACACTGATAGCACGAAGAGATTAATGATTTCAGATAAGAATAATTATAAAAATATCTTCAGAAATATGGAGGATATTTATAATGAAAGATACGATAATATCTTTGAATATCTAAGATCAGAGAATGATGGAGACTATTGTCTGCAAGGGTTTAGAGTAACGAGCAAGATATTCGCTAAAGACTTCAGTAGACATTGATTCATTTAGATTCTTTGAAGTCAAACTTATTCTTTATGATTTGTCCACGGCTTTCTTCATAGTTTCGCATAACCTGCTTTTCGGTACTAAATTTTCTATTGAATGTTTCCAATATAATGATACACAGGAAGCACGAGGAGGTATATAATTTCGGACGAGAATATTTATGAAAATATCCTCAGAAATATCGAAGATATTGATGATGATATTTTGGAATTTCTAAGTTCGATGGTTGATGGAGAAAGATTTTCTGCAAGATTTTAACATGACTTCGGAGCAAGATATTCTCTAAAGATTTCATTGGATCCAGAATTACCTGGATTCTTTGAATATAGGGTATGGTCCTTGGTCTCCTTCATGGTTAACTCTATCCGTTTTCCAGTTCCAACTTTTTTGAGCTTTTCCAACATATTATTCTTTGTCATCAAACTTTCGACGATTAAAGTCGTTTACGGTTGTCTACGGTTTCTACTGCTTTATTCAACTTCCTAAAAATTTGGAGTATTGATTCATAGACTGGGTGCTTTTCAGAATTTCAGAATTGAAGGTCGTAATTCTAGGAGATAATTGTTATATGTATACATATAACTATTGATGTAGAAATGCTACGAGATTCGAAATACTGATTGCTGATTCCCGGTAATTGGTATGGCAGTTCTCGTTACAAGATGCGGATGAGTACATGATGAGACTTCAATAGATAAATTTAGTGATTTGTCTGAGAGATTTAAACCAAGGAGCGACGAGGTTGCTGGTACATCTGCTGGTAATATGGTGGAATATAATAAAAGGTTCCCCGATAACAATAAAAGAGCACGCGTATATATCAACGTTATAATAAGGTTGTTTCGTACGAAAAGTCAAAGTTGTCTTGCTGGAGCTGTGACAAAATTGGCTATTTTAAAGAAGAACTGCAAAGTTATTTTCGGTAATAATAACGCTAAAGGAATTAGCACTACTACGTGTTAAACGTTTACTCAAGTTCCGAGTATTTTTAGGTGCATAACTATATGCATCAATCTTTTCTCCAGTAAATGAAGTGCGATTGGTTCATCCTCTCGATTGAGGTGTTTTCAAGAATCATGTAAGGTTTGAATGCAGAATGTAATCGTGAAGATACAAATGATGTTTAAGACGAAATCAAGTGGCAACTTGAAAAATTGTTTAGTTTTCATATGTTATAATCAATATTTTAATTCATTTTAATTCATTTTAATTGTCCAGTGTTATTAGTCCACAGTCGATAGTCCACAGTTGACAATCCAATAATTCATATATAGTTTAATATATAATATTCGAATTAATTAATACGTATCGTGACCCGTATACGTCTCAGACTCGATCACAACTCAAAGTATATATATTATTATAGAATCAACCTCAACCCTGTATAGAGAACTCGATCATTACTGCATATAGAGTGTCTATGGTGATTCCAAATAATATATATAGATGTGTCGATATGATATGTCAAAACTTTGTATACGTGTCCCGATATTTAAAGTGCGTAAAATAAATAACAGAAATTAAATGACGATAACTAAAGTACATAAAGTAAATAACAGAAATTAAATGACAATAAATAAAATTGCGAGAATATAAATTGCGATAAAATAAATTGCGATAATTAAATTGCGATAAATAAAATGTAATACGGAATTAACAGTTAGCTAGGAACAGTTAGCTAGGATTTTGTTAGCGTGGTTTCTTAATAAAATTTAATATTGTTAATTAGTCTGTTTCTAATCAATTTTTATTGTGTCCATTATTTCTTCATTATGCCACTTGTTGAATTCTGATAGGTCAAAATCCAAATATGAAATTGAATGAATATGGTTATTCTGTGGTGAACGGATTTGTATATCGGTGGATGTAAGTAGGATAGTAAACGACTGTTGAATCAGCTTCGAAGAATGTACAATGTAACTTATTAATGTGAAATCTAAATATTCCTCGGGTATTACCTACCCGTTAAAATATTTTCACAATTAACACTTTGCACGAAAGGATTTTTAATTACAATTTTAATGAAAACATATATACATATATATTTTCTTCAAATGTAATCATGGATTCATTAAGTTAATGTGATATTAAACTCATTTGGTTTACCGTTAGAACTAGAATACATAATCTCTAAAACATTTAGAGATTACTTAATCGTCATGAAGAACGAAGATAGTTTATGTAGAACAATTCGTAGAACGATGATTTTGCTTGAGGTACAGATGATGATATTGAGGCATGGATTGTTGATGGTACTGGTGTTGTTACTGATGGTAATGTTGGTGTCGGTGATGTTGCTGAAGCTGGTACATTTTGCACCATATTCTCCGAATTGATTATTCGAGCGCGAAGTTCGTTGACTTATTACTCCAGGATGATTGTCGATCGGAACGAGCGGATGAATAAGGTTCAGAATTGTAGATAGAATATAATCTTGTCGAGTTATCCTGGAAATGAGACTGAAAATGGTGTCTCGAACAGGTTCGCCAGTAAACGCTTCAGGTTCATTGTCAAGAGGTGAATTCGGTTGGTGGAAGGGATTGTCTTCTGCGCGTTTCCATTTATTAAGTCAACTACGAACCCAGCAGATGAATTGATAATGGCTGATTGGTTAATTCATGCCGATGACGCTGTTTTCGGAGCTTAGATGAACATCTATGTCAGAATAGCTGTCGGAATAACTATCGGAATAGCTATTGGAATCTGAGGGACTCGAACTGGTTGCAGTATTCATCTCGTACGATCAGATGAAGGATTTTCGATAAGAAATAGATTATAGGATGTAGATTAGTACACTGCAATACATAATTTACATATGCATATATAATACTAAAATCCCATAAGTTACAGAGGAATCTACGGAAGTTGTCAGGCAACGTTACAGTAACAGATACGCTAAGATATGAAGTAGCAGATACGTTAAGATATGAATTTTATCTATACACTATTCATGCAGTCAATGCAGTAAAACGTGTCTAGACTAAGAATGATAAGCAAGTGATTCTCTAAGAATGATAAGCAGGTAATTTTTGACACAAAATGATATGCAAAACTTTTGACATGCAGACACGGTCGAAGTCCAGACTCACTAATGCATCCTAACGACTTATCAGTTAGACACACTAATGCAGACATGGTTCGCTAAGACCACCTCTCTGATACCAACTGTAGAGACCCGTCCTAATCCATCCGGACAAAGTCCATATCGATTATAAACGATTCACAACAATTGATTACATCGCGAGGTACTTGACCTATATATGATACATTTACAAACATTGCATTTGTTTTTGGAAAGACAATCTTTCATTACATGGAAAGTTGACGGCATGCATACCATTTCATAATACATCTAACTATAATTGACTTAATAATAATCTTGATGAACTCAACGACTCGAATGCAACGTATTTTGAAATATGCCATAAATGACTCCAAATAATGTCTCTAGTATGAGCTAATGCACAGCGAAAGATTTCTTTCATACATGAGAATAAACATGCTTTAAAGTGTCAACCAAAAGGTTGGTGAGTTCATTAGTTTAACATAAATAATCATTTCATATTTTTAATAGACCACAAGATTTCATATTTCCATTTCTCATAAACATACGTCCCATGCATAGAGACAAAAATATCATTCATATGGATTGAACACCTGGTAATCGACATTCACAATATAAATATAAGAATATCCCCATCATTCTGGGATCCTCCTTCGGACATGATATATATTTCGAAGTACTAAAGCATCCGGTACTTTGGATGGGGCTTGTTGGGCTCGATAGATCTATCTTTAGGATTCGCGTCAATTAGGGTGTCTGTTCCCTAATTCTTAGATTACCGGACTAAAAGGGGCATATTCAGTATCGATCATTCAACCATAGAACGTAATTTCGATTACTTGTGTCTATTTCGTAAAACAGTTATAAAAGCGCATGTATTCTCAGTCCCAAAAATATATATTGCAAAAGCATTTAAAAAGGGAGTAAATGAAACTCACAATACTGTATTTTGTAGTAAAAATATATATGACGTCATTGAACAACTGACAATGCAGGGTTGGCCTCGGATTCACGAACCTATATCATTCATATATGTATTAAAACATATACTTGTACTCGAATAAATATATATTATTTTTAGTGATGTAATTATTTTATTTGTTAATTTTTAGGTTTCATTATTTATTTGTATATTTTTCTTTTGTACATAATAATATTAATATAGTTAAGTTATGTATTTTAAATATATCTTTATATATATATAATTTTTAATTTTTATACTTATAATCTTAATCATGACTTTTAACTTTTATCTTTATAATTATAATCGTTTTAATAACAATAGTAATATAGATATTACTGATAATAGTAATAATGATAGTTTTATTGAAAACGAAATGATAGCTTTAGTAATATTGGTCATATTGATATTAATAACAATATTAATAATAATAGTTATGTTAATAATAATAATAATAATAATAATGATAATATTTATAATAATACATATGTTACTAATAATAATAATAGATTTTTATTATCTTCATAATAATAATAATCATAATCATAATAATGATTGTAATACTAATAGTTTTAAGAAAAATGGTAATTTTAGAAAGTTACGATTCTTTTAATAATAATGATTATAATACTACTTATATTTATAATAAGGATACTAAAAATAATATTTATGAAAATATTAACAATTTGTATTATTTCATAATGATAGCAATATTAATAATCCTAATCATAACAATAATAATAATAACTAGTAGTTCATAGTTAATATTAATAATTAATAATAATTATAATAACACTATTAGTGTTAATATTCATAATTAATAATAATAATTATAATAACACTATTAGTAATAATTATAATACTTGTAATAAAACTAATTAATAATAACAGCATTAATAATAATAATAATAATAATAATAATAATAATAATAATAATAATAATAATAATAATAATAATAATAATAATAATAATAATAATAATAATAATAATAATAATAATAATAATAATAATAATAATAATAATAATAATGGAAATGGAAATAAGAATAAGAATAAGAATTGTATACCCTTCTAAAAATATATTTCTAAAAAGAATTGCTCCAGACTGGTCTCGAACCCGAGACCCCTCGTTCCTCAGCCCAACGCTCTGACCACTTGATCTGTCCCATTTTTTCTGTTTTACTCCCATCCCATTAATTTATATTCTGTATTTATTCAGTTTCATCTTCTTCAACATTTAACTACTCGATCAAAGCTTCGAGTTTAACAAGCAGCGATATAATTTGATGGACTTAGAATATGAAATTAATTCATAAAGGTTTTTATAAATGAGGTATCAAATTACAAATGTGAAGAAAAAAAATAAAAAAAAAAACAAATAGCAGCGACTGCTGCATCGACTTTGAAAAAAAAAATGATTTTAAGAATGACAACGTTTTGGCCAAAAATTTCTACATGAAATATATCATAAATCAACCATATAAACTTTATGGACTGTTAATTGACTTGCAAACATCAATATAAATTCGAATTTTAAGATAAACAATTTCTTTGACTTTTGAAAAACTAAACTTTGACTCAACGATTCGATCTCGTTTTGAAGAATTGGAAGTTCAAACTTTGCAGGAAGTTTGATTGAACGATTACTAACCACTTTGCATTTTTAGTTTTTGAAATCTAATTTGAAATCACGCTTTTGTTAATCTCAGTTCATAGAACAGAGTTTTATGAGCTTAAATATATTTTCTATTTAATTAAACAGACATAACCAATTTGTAGTAATTATAATTGATAGTGTTAGTAGATAATTGAAGGTTTTATCAATAACATTGGGTTGGTTGATGGTTTTATAGAAAGCAAATGTTCGACAGGAAAAATAATTGAAGCAGGCAGTTTAAAAATAAAAAAAATCAGATAAGGAAATCTAACAGATTAGTACCAATTTGTGAATTAATTTCAATCAATCAAATACAGTTAGTACAAATCATTTACAGTTTGAAAAAGACGTAAAACTGATTTTGGATTCCCATATATAAATAAAGATTACGGATTAATAATTTTTATTAATATAAATTTCAATTCTTAGTAATAGAAATAAAAAAAATGTATATAAATAATTCTAATAATAATAATTTTAATAATAAAATAGATAATAGATAATAATACTGATAAAAAAAATGGTAATAATATTATTCATAATACTCATAATGTTACTAATATTAATCATAATAATTAAAATCATAATCTACTACTAAATAAGAATATTAACAAATTAAATATATATTATATTAAAATAACAATATAATGATATTAATACTAATACTAATATTAATACTAATAGTAAGAGTAAGAGTAATAATAATAATAATATAACAAGTTATATATATCAAATTTTACAAATAATAATAATGAAAATATTGGTCATAATATTAATATAATAACTACGTTCAATTTTGTAATTAAATTTGATATAATACAATTTATTAATTATATCATATTTACTATTTATAATATGTTGAATTCTTTAATATTTATTTATTACAATATAATAATATTTATGTATTACATTACATATTCCATTTAAGTCAAATGATTACGATTTATCTTACCAGTTCAAATTATTATATATACTATTGTTTATATATATATATATATATATATATATATATATATATATATATATATATATATATATATATATATATATATATATATATATATATATATATTTCTACTTACACAATAATCGTTCGTGAACCGTTGGAAATAGTCAAAGGATAATTGAATATATAAACACAGTTCAAAATTGTTAAGACTTTAACATAACAGACTTTGCTTATCGCATCGAAATCAGATAAGATTAAGTTTAAATTTGGTCAGAAATTCCCGGGTCATCACACAAGATACATAATTTAGCAAAGTTGTCAATACTAAACTCAAAGGAATTTCGAAGTACCTCATTGTCGGTTTGTCCGACTTGTGATCCTTTGTCGTCATCACTTGGTATGTCAATGGCCATGAGACACATTTCCTTTCCTTCTTCTTGAGTGTCGTTTTCTTCATCATCCCATGCACCTCCAAGAAAAGTCTTTTCATTCTTTCTTTTAGAACATTCACTTATTAAGTGATTTGGATCTCCACACCCAAAACATTTTCGTACAAACTTTTTCTTGGGATCGAATGGCGTCTTCCTTTGTTCCATCAGAGGGCGAACATGGTTTTCCGGCCTTTTATAGAATTTCTTAAATGAGCGAACAATAAATGCGAGTTTCTCATCATCATTGAGAATATCATCATCGTCATCATCAATGTCATATTCATCATGAATCTTAGCCTTTAGAGCGATTGACTTATTCTTTTCTATCTTAGCTTTTTCTAACTCATCATCTTTATCTAGGATAACCTCATGTACTTGAGATTTCCAATGAGTTCATCTAGAGTTAGCTTTTCTGCATTCTTTGATTCGTCAATTACCGTCACCTTTGGTCTCCATCTTGATGGTAGAGCCCTTAAGAACTTACGAACATATTGCTTATCCGTGTAGATTGTACCTAGAGCTTTCAAACTTGAACAAATATTGTTAAATCTAGTGTAGGCACTATCTATTTTTTCATAATCTTCAATAGCAAATTGTTCATATTTAGTTATAAGCAACTCTACTGTATTTTCTATGACTTGTGGGTTTCCATGATGAGTAACCATGATACTATTCCAAATTTCCTTAGCACTACCCATCATAAAAACTCTCTCATATTCTTTTCCTAGGTAATGCATTAAAAATGGTCATCTTAGCTTCATAGTTTTTGCCTACTTCTATCTTATGTTCCTTAGTCCATTCTTCTTCGGGTATATATATTTTAGTTTTCTTATCATCACTAAACTTAAATGGAGCATGGTCACCTTTAGTAATAATGTTCCAATAGTCTATATCTTTGGAACGGGCATACGTTTCAAATCGATGCTTCTAATAGCAAAATCCTTCACTTTCAAGAAGTGGAGGCCTTTGCATGGAACATCCTTCACTATAGTTCAAGTTCTCAAAATTTTGTTCCATGATCTTAAACTCTAAGATTTGCAAAAATTAGACTTTATTTCGAATTAGTAATTTTTGACAAAACGTTTAGAGCAACCTCTCTGATACCACTTGTAAGTAACTAGAGGGGGGGAATAGTTACTTAGTCGATTTTTCAAAATTTTCTTTGCATTTTGTTGAACTTGAACTTGATATACAGTGATTTGAAATGTTTGTTCTCTAATAATGCTAACAATACAAATATATGATAAATTATAATCAAAAGATAAGGGAAGAGAGAACAAACATAACGATTTATAGTGGTTCGGGAAGATGTTAACTAAACTTCCTTAATCCACTCCTCAATTCTACGAATTGAGATTTTTCTTCACTATGATACTCCAAACTCAGTGGAGTGTTCGAATACAACACTAGTACTTCGATAAGCCGCACCTTGTGAACTCTTACGTCCCTTTGAAGACTTCACAAACACTTATAGCTCTTACCACAAGATCCTAATAAACTATCCTAGTGAAAACACAACTATTCTCAAGATCCCTTTAAGAAGATAGTTTACAAGTAAACTTACAACTTTAAGCTTACAATTACTCTTGCTAGAATCACTCCAAAAGATTACCAATTAATTATAAGAATAATATCAGTAAGTATGAGAAAATATGAGTGCAAGAGGTGAGTCTTCAAATGCTTCAAGGCTTGGCTTTTATAGGAAAGATAAATCTTCCTGGAAGCTCTACGGCTCACTGCACTGTCGACCGTGGTTCGACCGTGTACCTCTGACATCTGATTCTTATGGCCGTTTTTGTCCTTTAAAAATTGTCATTTTCCCTTGTTGAATAGCTGCAACTAAAGGCCAATTACTTCTGAAATTATCCTCATTACCATTTTTGTTTTGGACATAAGCTTGGAAGTTGACATGTCCATTAAAGAAGAAAGTCTTCAATCTTTGACCCTTTGTCATTGATTACCAAAAGAGGTAATTGCAGATTTTTGTCTCTTGACAAACTATTATCTTCCAAAAGCTTCATCAACCTTTCTTAATCACTTGTCATTTAGCTTATGGTAGTTTGTTGCCTTTTAGAACATTGTTACAACTTAAATGAACTAGTTTTGAATCTAGTTTGAATCATAATGATTCTTGTTACAACTTGACTAGACTTGAACTAATTACATTCTCATACAAATAATGATACATAGAACTAATGGAAGAGTAACTCTTTAATTGGGACTTTAATGACCATTATTGGTATGTTTAAATGACACTATGCATTAGGAATAAAGAGATATGACACTTGAGTGTTTTAGCCTAAATCAAGCTTAAAGTGTCATTAAGATGTCATTAGGTGTGCTTAGTAAAAATTAACATCTTTTGGTTCAAAACTCTTTTGAGATCAAAGATGGCAACTATTATAAGCATGTTTAAAAAGGTTTTGTAAATTATAGATGTCGGGAACTAGTCAAACTTAATTTGGTCAAGATTGGTAACAGAGAAAACTGTGGTCGAGCTGCGGTCGTCCGTGAAGTCAGCCGTAGATTTACAGTTTTAGAAAAACTTTAACTCGTTGATACAGGACACACACGGTTGGTTTCACGGTCGACCGTAATACAGCCGTGTAGCATTTTTACCAAGATAATTACTTATGTGTTGGTCTTTTGCTAGAGATAGTTTATGTGACGACCCGGAAATTACCGACCAAATTTAAACTTAATCTTTATATGATTTTGACACGATAAGCAAAGTCTATAATGTTGAGTTTCAAAAGTTTTGAACTGTTTCATATATTCAATTGACCTTCGACCATTCTCGATGATTCACGAACCATTATTTGTAAACAAATCGTATACATATAAAAATAAATATAAATATATTTATTGAGTATATTAAATATAATTATTTAATAATTGTAATACTCGTTGGACATTTCGATTATTATTTAGAGAAGATTAATTCGAACTTATGAGATTTTAAAATAAAAGGTGATCCGAAAATAAGTTGTATAAAGTATATAGGCTTATTAAAAGTATATTTAGAATCTAATTTGATAAAATTTAATATTTCGAATATTTTACCTGGGATCGAGCGGAGACAGTTGAGTTAATTTTTATTTAAACAATTAATGATTATTTTTATAAAATAATGACTAGAATAATTAAATATATTTAATATAAAAATTTGGAGTTTTTCCGAAGATTTTTTATCCGCCACTGAATTAACAACGGAGCGCGACATAGCACTCCGTGAAAACTGTCCGCAGATATTTTCAAATCATATTAGCTGCCTTCCAGTTTAATCGTATATCTTTGTTTATTACTTGATATCAATATCAGTTTACTATACACGATTCAATTAAGATTGAATTATGAAGTGTCACTGTATATTCTGTTTCTTACGCACTAATTGAGATTAAAGTTTATGATTGAGATTAAAGAAATTATTAATTAATATTATTTATTAAAGTTCTTTGTTTCTTTTGCCTACCATCTATCTATCTGAATCCAATTCTTTTTATATACATATTCATATGATATGTACTCCGTATTAAAAAGAACCACAACCCACCACTCTTCATATTCTTCCTTCTCCTTCCCTTTGGATTCGGCAGCCACCACAATCATCATAACCCACTTGACACCACTATCTTTCTTCTTTCATGAAAGACCACTATTGAACTAGAACCACAGGCACCATCTTTTACCACCCACATCCACCATAGTGATCCACCACTATCCACCATCAAACGGGTTCCAATTTCTTTTCCTTTTTCTTGTTCAATCACCATGACCATTCCACCATCTCCTAACACACTGTTTCATTTTTGTTTTCGACCGAAGAACAAACAAAACCCACCATTTGTTGAACACCTCTTTAGCCACCAATCACCGCCACTACAACACCATAACCACCATGTCTCTACTCGTTTTTCTTTTCTGTTTAAACAACCATAGACCAAGCATACACTAATTCCACCACTATAATATTCACCACCCTACACCACTCTTGATAAACACTACATGATCACCACTGCCATACTACTGTTATGAACTTATTTTTTTTGTTGTTAAATGAACACCTTGAAAACCATCATCAAACACCCACATGAATTCTTCTTCTCCCTTACGACTGCTATTCCATTTGTTCCTGCCTTTGTCCCGTTCGAAAACCCTTCATATAAACACCATCATCATATACGTGCTACAACCTGTTGTGTTACAGCTACAATTGCCATTTACTGTTTCTGTTTCGAACAAGTTATAACCCAAACACATTAAACCGTCACTATAACAACTTCTGTTTCTAATTGACTTCTTTTGTTATCACTGCTACGTGTTTGTTCCAAACCCAAACTAAAACCCTAACACAACACAATCATAATTTACTGCAGCTGCAAACCATCTTCTTCGATCATTGTTCTTTTGTTGGAAGTCTGGTTATTGTGGTAGTTGTTTTGAAGGCCAAGAACACCAATTAAAACGACTTTTTGCTGCTGCCCCACTATTTCAATTGATCGACCAATTTCACCACCACAACTTCATCATCATAATTATTAGTCGACGGCCGCTAGCATCCTGCTTTTGTTCACGATCAACCAACACAGCAATTGTAAACATAAATATGCAGTTTACAAAGATATTATCGATTTAATTTGCTGTAGCATGCTTTATTTTTGTGGCCGACACCCATTAACCAAAGACCCTACCTTTTGTCTTCCACTTAATTCGTGAAGTATGACTAAATGATTAAAACGAATGAATTGGATTAAATGGTTTTCTTGGGCTGCCATGTTCTAAGTGGACTGTAATCCTTTAGTGATTTATATTGGGATGCTATCCTTCTATTTAAAACGTTACTAGCTGGGCTACTATTTTTCATTTGGGCCGGAACAAGCCCAGTTTCATTTGAAAGTTTAACGATGTGACGAATAGATAATAACGAGAGGTTGAAGATACTTATGGTGATGAAACTAGTAAAGAAGAAGAAGACAGAAAACTGGTTAAAAGAGTGTATCGAGTTACATAAATTAAAAAAGCATAGGCAGAGCAATGGTTTGATGTGGTGTCAGTTGAGCGAGAGGTCGTGGGTTCGAGCCTGGGCAAGGGCAGTTTTTTTAAGGAACTCTCTCTTTGTGAGGTAGTTTCTTATTATTATTACTATTATTATTATTGTTATCATTATTATTATTATTATTATTATTATTATCATCATTAATTAGCATTATTATTATTACTATTAATATTTTTATTAATATTATCATAAATCTTAACCTTAATAATAATATAATGATATTTGTATAAAAATGAAATTTACTATGTTATGATTATGATCATAATATTACTAAGATGAGCATATGGATATAAAAGGTTATAAAAATATTAACACGATGGATAGAAGTATATATGTATATAAAAGATTAGGAATACCGATATTATTATGAAAATAATTAAAATTATCATTTATATTATGTTATTATTATTTTCATCAAATATTATTATTAGTATCATTTATAATTATTAGTAATATTATTATTATCATCATTATTACTAGTATTATACTATTAGTATTATTATTAATATGATCATTAAAATATCTATTAAAAACTATAATTATTATTAAACTTACCATTATTGTTAAATATATTATTTTTGCTAAAACTATCATTTTTACTTTATCATTATTTCTAAAACTATCATTATTAGCATTATTATGAAAAGTATCATTTTAGTAAAAATATTATTTTATTAAAAATTATTATTATCAATATTATTAAAAATAACATTTTTAGTAAAATTATGATTTTTATTACTATTAGGATTATTATTATTATTATTATCATTATTATTATTAGCATTATTTTTAGAGACATTGTTATTATTTTTATCATTATTATTATTATTATTACTATAATTAATATTTTTATCAGTATTATTATTATTATTAATATTCTCGTTATAATCGAATACAACCTTTGTTACTATTATTGATATAAAAATATACTTATAGTAATATTACATATAAGTATGTACTAATCATATTAACATTTTTAACAAATTAGGTATTTTTAATATATATATTGATATAACTATACAAATATTAATCATTTTAAATATATACACAAATTAAATATATATAATATATAATTTAAGATATAATATATAAATCTGTTCGCTTACGATTATATGTGTTAATATATATACAAATGATATAGGTTCGTGAATCTGAGGCCAACATTGCACTTGTTCAGTGTCGTCGTATGCATATTTTTACTACAAGATATCGTATTATGAGTTTCATTTGCTCCCTTTTTAAATGCTTTTGCAATATATATTTTTGGGACTGAGAATACATGCGCTGCTTTTATAAATGTTTGATGAAATAGACACAAGTACTCGAAAATTACATTCTATGGTTGGATTATCGAATCGAATATCACCCTTTTAGCTTGGTAACCTAAGAATTAGGGAACAGACACCCTAATTGACGCGAATCCTAAAGGTAGATCTACGGGCACTAACTCCCTCCATACTGGAAAATGGTATGCTTTAGTACTTCGAGTTTATATTATACAGATGGATTTCTGTTTTGGGGATATTCTATATGCATGATGTTAATGTCGGTTACCAGGTGTTCAATCCATATGAATGATTTTTAAACACTTGCGAGTGTATGATTATTGAATAAAGGAAATCTTGTGGTCTATTAAAATAATGGAAATTATTGTTTATGATAAACTAATGAACTCACCAACCTTTTGGTTGACACTTTAAAGCATGTTTATTCTCAGGTATAAAAGAAATCTTCCGCTGTGCATTTGCTCATTTTAGAGATATTACTTGGAGTCATTCATGACATATTTCAAAACACGTTGCATTCGAGTAGTTGAGTTCATCAAGATTAATATTAAGTCATTCATAGTTTAAATATATTATGAAAGGATATGCATATCTGTCAACTTTCGATGTAATGGAAGTTTGTCTTTTAAAAACGAATGCAATGTTTGTAAAATGTATCATATAGAGGTCAGAACCTAGCGATGTAACCATATGTTATTGTATTCGTCCTTATGGATTAGGACGGGTCGTCTCATGTGGTATCAGAGCGGTGGTCTTAGCGAACCAGGTCTTGCATTAGTGTGTCTAACCGATAGATATTAAGATGCATTAATGAGTCTGGACTTCGGCCGTGTCTGCATATCAAAAGTTTTGCTTATCATTTTTGTCGAAAATTATATGCTTATCATTCTTAGTCTAGACACGTCTTACTGCATTGATTGCATGAATAGTGTATAGACAAAATTCATATCTTAGCGTATCTGTTACCGTAAACTTTGCCTGACATATTCCGTAAATTCCTCAGTAATCTACAAAATCTTTTGCTCTATATATATAGATATTCTATGTAATTAGAATACCATCCGATAGCCGGAAATCATTTCATATCAAAAAATCCTTTATTCAATCGTACGAAATGGAATTCGTCATTAGTTCAAGTCCCTCGGATTTTGATATGGAATTCCACTCAAGTTCCGAAAGCAGTGTGACCGGAATGGATCAACCAACTAGCCATCATCTATTCTGGATGAATTGGGGATGGGTTCGTAGTCTACTTAGTCATTGAAGACAAGACAAAGGTGATCCCTTCCATCCACCACATTGCCCTCTTGGCGATGAACCTGAAGCACTTACCGGTGAACCTATTCGAGACACCATTTTCTCTCTCATTTCCAGAGTATCTCGTCACGATTACATACTCTCTCACATTCTAAATCTTATTCACCCGCTCGTACAAACCACCAATTATTCCGGACTAATAAGTCAACGAGCTTCGCGCCCGAGTTGTAGCCTTGGATAATATGGTGCAAAACGTACCAGCTTCAGCAACATCACCGGCACCAACAGTACCACCAATATCAACACCAGTACCACCAACAACCCATGTTTCAACATCACACGTCTCAACATCACAATCCATATCTCGAACTTAATCATCGTTCTACGAATCGTTCTACATCATTTATCTTCGTTCTACATGACGATTATGTAATTTCTAATGTTTTAGAGATTATGTGTTCTAGTTCTAACGATAAATAAAATGAGATTAATATCATATTAACTCATTAAATCCATGATTACATCTAAAGAAAATATATATGTAAGTATATTTTCATAAAGATTGTAATGAAAAATTCTTTCGTACAAACTGTTAATAGTAAAAAAAATTAACGGGTAGGTAACACCCGAGGAATATTTAAATTTCACATTAATAAGTTACATTGTACATTCTTCTAATCTGATTCAACAGTCATTTACTATTCTACTTATATCCACAGATATACGAATCCGTTCACCAGAATAACCAATTTCATCTAATTTCATATTTGAATTTTGACTTATCAGAATCCAATAAGTGGCATAATGAAGAAAACATTGGACAAAATAAAATTTGTTAGAAACAAACAAATTAACTATGAGAAAAATTTTGTTAAAAATTCACGCTAACTGTTTCCAGCTAACTGTTCCTAGCTAACTGATTACATTAATTTATCGCAATTTTTAATTCTCGCGATTTTATTTATCGTCATTTAATTTCTGTTATTTAGTTTACGCACTTTAAATATCGTTGTATAAATCGGGAGACGTATACAAGGTTTTGACATATCATATCGACGCATCTATATATATTATTTGGAATAACCATAGATACTCTATATGCTGTAATGATCGAGTTAGCTATACAGGGTTGAGGTTGATTCTAAATAATATATATACCTTGAGTTGTGATCGAGTCTGAGACATGTATATAACGGGTTACGATACGTATTAATTAATTCGCATATTATATATTAAACAGATATATGAATTATTGAATTACTAACTGTGGACTGCTAACTGTTGACTACCAACATTGGACAATTAAAATGAATTAAAATATTGATTATAACATATAAAACTAAACAATTCTTCAAGTTTGCCACTTGATTTCATCTTAAACCTCATTTGAATCTTGACAATTACAATCTACGTTCAAACCTTTCATGATTCTTGAAAACACCTCAATCGAGAGGATGAACCATCTGCATCTCATCTACAGAAGGAAAGATTTATGCATATAGTTATGCACCTGAAAACACTCAAAACCTGAGTAAACGTTTAACATTTATCTGTGCTAGCTCCGTTGGCATTGTTATTACCGAAAATAACATTGCAATCCTTTTTCAAATTAGCCAATTTTGTCACAGCTCCAACAAGTCAACTTCGACTATTCATTCGAAACAATCTTATTATAACCTTGATATATACGTTGTCTTTTCGTCATCGTTACCGAATAACCGTTTATATCTCACCACATTAGCAGTAAACTTACCAACAACTTTATTGATCTTTGACTTTCCCAAAAATCATTATATTTATCGAAACCCTATCATATATCCATCTACATCTTGTAACAATAATTGCCATACCAACAATCGGGAATCATCAATCATCAATCTCGAACCTCGCAAATATTTTCACTTCAACAGTTATATATACATATAACGTGTAACTCCTGGAAATTTTGATCTTCAATTCTGAAATTCTGAAAAGCACCCAGTCTGCGAATCAATACTCGAAATATTGAAAAAACTCAAATATTTTGATACTGAAAAACGAATTAAGCAAACCCTGAAGGAGACCAAGGACAAATACAAGGACCAAACCCTTTATTTAAAGAATCCCGATGTTTCTGTTTCTGATGAAATCTTTAGCGAATACTTTAGTGACCCGAACTTTTCCATGTTTATATATATATTAAATGAAATTGTTATTTACATGATTAAGTGTTTCTAACATGTTAAGCAATCAAACTTGTTAAGACTTGATTAATTGAAATAGATTTCATATAGACAATTGACCACCCAAGTTGACCGGTGATTCACGAACGTTAAAACTTGTAAAAACTATACGATGACATATATATGGTTATATATATAGTTAACATGATTTTATTATAAGTATTTATCTCATTAGGTATTTTAACAATGAGTTATATACATAAAAATGAGACTATTAATTTAAGAAACTCGAAAACGATATATATAACGATTATCGTTATAACAACGTCTTACTAGGTACATATGAATCATATTAAGATATTGATACACTTGGTTAATTATGTTAAATGATAAGTAAATATATTATTAAGTGTATTAACAATGAAATACATATGTAAAAATACGACTACTAACTTAATGATTTCGAAACGAGACATATATGTAACGATTATCGTTGTAACGACATTTAACTGTATATATATCATACTAAGACATATTATATATCATAATATCATGATAATATAACAATTTAACATCTCATTTGTTATAATAAACAATGGGTTAACAACATTCAACAAGATCGTTAACCTAAAGGTTTCAAAACAACATTTACATGTAACGACTAACGATGACTTAACGACTCAGTTAAAATGTATATACATGTAGTGTTTTAATATGTATTCATACACTTTTGAAAGACTTCAAGACACTTATCAAAACACTTCTACTTAACAAAAATGCTTACAATTACATCCTCGTTCAGTTTCATCAACAATTCTACTAGTATGCACCCGTATTCGTACTCGTACAATACACAGCTTTTAGATGTATGTACTATTGGTATATACACTTCAATGATCAGCTCTTAGCAGCCCATGTGAGTCACCTAACACATGTGGGAACCATCATTTGGCAACTAGCATGAAATATCTCATAAAATTACAAAAATATGAGTAATCATTCATGACATATTTACACGAAAACAAAATTACATATCCTTTATATCTAATCCATACACCAATGACCAAAAACACCTACAAACACTTTCATTCTTCAATTTTCTTCATCTAATTGATCTCTCTCAAGTTCTATCTTCAAGTTCTAAGTGTTCTTCATAAATTCCAAAAGTTCTAGTTTCATAAAATCAAGAATACTTCCAAGATTGCAAGTTTACTTCCAAGTTTTCTAAATCCATTCCAAGTAATCATCCAAGATCAAGAAACCTTTGTTAGTTACAGTAGTAACACCGCGGGCTATTTTGGGTTAGTTAATTAAAAACTATGATAAACTTTGATTTAAAAGTTGTTATTCTGGGAAAATGATTTTTATTATGAACATGAAACTATATCCAAAAATTATGGTTAAACTCAAAGTGGAAGTATGTTTTCTAAAATGGTCATCTAGACGTCGTTCTTTCGACTGAAATGACTACCTTTACCAAAATGACTTTTAACTTATTTTTCTGACTATAAACCTATACTTTTCCTGTTTAGATTCATAAAATAGAGTTCAATATGAAACCATAGCAATTTGATTCACTCAAAACAGATTTAAAATGAAGAAGTTATGGGTAAAACAAGATTGGATAATTTTTCTCATTTTAGCTACGTGAAAATTGGTAACAAATCTATTCCAACCATAACTTAATCAACTTGTATTGTATATTATGTAATCTTGAGATACCATAGACACGTATACAATGTTTCGACCTATCATGTCGACACATCTATATATATTTCGGAACAACCATAGACACTCTATATGTGAATGTTGGAGTTAGCTATACAGGGTTGAGGTTGATTCCAAAATATATATAGTTTGAGTTATGATCAATACTGAGATACGTATACACTGGGTCATGGATTGATTCAAGATAATATTTATCAATTTATTTCTGTACATCTAACTGTGGACAACTAGTTGTAGGTTACTAACGAGGACAGCTGACTTAATAAACTTAAAACATCAAAATATATTAAAAGTGTTGTAAATATATTTTGAACATACTTTGATATATATGTATATATTGTTATAGGTTCGTGAATCAACTAGTGGCCAAGTCTTACTTCCCGACGAAGTAAAAATCTGTGAAAGTGAGTTATAGTCCCACTTTTAAAATCTAATATTTTTGGGATGAGAATACATGCAGGTTTTATAAATGATTTACATAATAGACACAAGTACGTGAAACTACATTCTATGGTTGAATTATCGAAATCGAATATGCCCCTTTTTATTAAGTCTGGTAATCTAAGAATTAGGGAACAGACACCCTAATTGACGCGAATCCTAAAGATAGATCTATTGGGCCTAACAAACCCTATCCAAAGTACCGGATGCTTTAGTACTTCAAAATTTATATCATATCCGAAGGGTGTCCCGGAATGATGGGGATATTCTTATATATGCATCTTGTTAATGTCGATTACCAGGTGTTCACCATATGAATGATTTTTATCTCTATGTATAGGATGTGTATTGAAATATGAAATCTTGTGGTCTATTGTTACGATTTGATATATATAGGTTAAACCTATAACTCACCAACATTTTTGTTGACGTTTAAAGCATGTTTATTCTCAGGTGATTATTAAGAGCTTTCGCTGTCGCATACTTAAATAAGGACGAGATTTGGAGTCCATGCTTGTATGATATTGTGTAAAAACTGCATTCAAGAAACTGATTTCGATGTAACATATTTGTATTGTAAACCATTATGTAATGGTCGTGTGTAAACAGGATATTTTAGATTATCATTATTTGATAATCTACGTAAAGCTTTTTAAACCTTTATTTATGAAATAAAGGTTATGGTTTGTTTTAAAAATGAATGCAGTCTTTGAAAAACGTCTCATATAGAGGTCAAAACCTCTCAACGAAATCAATTAATATGGAATGTTTTTAATCAATAAGAACGGGACATTTCAGTTGGTATCCGAGCGTTGGTCTTAGAGAACCAGAAAATTTGCATTAGTGTGTCTTATCGATTTTGTTAGGATGCATTAGTGAGTCTGGACTTCGACCGTGTTTTCTTTAAAAATGATTGCTTAACATTTTTGTTGGAAACTATATATTATTAACATGTATATATTATGTGATATATTAATCTCTTAATATGTTTGATATTGTGTGATAGATGTCTACCTCTAGCACAAATCCCATTGACTCACCTAATAATAACGAAGAGTCGAATATATATTGGACTGATTTACAAGTTCCAGAAGAAGAACCGGAAGAAGAATCAGAACCGGAAGAAGAATCAGAACCGGAAGAGGAGGAACCGGAGGAGGAAATAGAACCAGTGGAGGAAATAATAAAACGGTTAAGAAAAAGAAAATCCTCAACCAACCGACCAAGGTTAATTATGGTTAATGGTGTTTCCGCCAAGGAAGCAAAATATTGGGAGGATTACCAATTCTCCGATGAATCGGATTCCGACGATAATTCCGATGATGTTATAGAAATTACCCCAACTGAATTTAAAAAGGCAAAAGAAAATAATAAGGGAAAGGGCATAAAAATAGAGAAATCTAATTCCAACCCCGCTGAACTTTATATGTATCGTCAACCCCCGAAGTCCTTAAGTTGTAACAATGACCCGGGAACCTCTAAACCACCAGGTTTTTCTAAACCAATGTGGAAAATGACGGCTCGTATTAGGGGAACATCATATATCCCTAGAAACTTGGCAAAACGAACCAAAACTGAAGAAGAAGAAACGAGCGAGTCGGAATAAGATAGTTGTATTCGTGTGGTGTAATATATGTAATATAGTGTGCTTATGCTTTATGATATATGTAAAAATTGCTTGTATTAATAAGTATTTTTTTATGAATCTAACTCTTGTCTATTTTACAGTATAAAAACACAAAATGGATAGACAACCCAATATTTTAAGAGACCTACCCGGAGACATGATTGATGAAATTTTGTCTAGAGTCGGTCAGAATTCCTCGGCACAACTATTTAAGGCGAGATCAGTTTGTAAGACATTCGAAGAACGTTCCAAGAATGCCTTGATTTATAAAAGGCTTTCGTTCGAAAGATGGTGGATATCAAATTGGGAAATCCATAAGTTACGATGTGTTTACTTTGACGCATATATTGCGGGGAATCCAAATGCTATTTTACGCAACGGGTTAAGAAATTATTTTGACTCAATATATCCGAATATAGGACTTCGTGATTTAGAAAAAGCAGCTAACATGCAACATAAAGAAGCATGTTATGTTTATGGGTTAGTAATGTTCGCTTCTCACCAAAGTGAGAACAAGAACATCGGGCTACAACTATTAAACAAAACGTTCCCACAAGTGACGGAGTCGGTAATTGGGGTAAGAAATGAGGTTTTTAGGTTATTACGAGACTGTTGGTCATTACGTAACCCTCGTCCCTTTGATGATGTTACAACACGCTGTCTTATCAACGGCCATAACGGTTATGTTCCACAAGACCAAGGATGGGAAGTAGTCCTAGTAAAACCAGAATGCATGACTTGTTTCTGGACGTATGAATTACGTGTCTTTATTGCCTTTGCTGAACGACTTGTGTACTAGCTAGAATTATCTTGACAACTATCTTGTATCAAAGTTATTGTGTGCTATATTTCATGCTTTATGTAAAATAAGCGGTATTATAAGTTTGTAAAATATTGTTTAAAAGTTTGAACGCAAAATATTATTATAATCAGTTTTTCATATAGAATAGTAGTAGTTGAATTGTATATTAGCTACTAAGTATGAACTTAACGGGTAGGTACTACCCGAATTTAAACTTATAAAATGCTAATATGAAGAAAACGCTTTTATAAATGAGTTCATATTATGCTACGAAATACTATTAACTACTCTTAATATTCTGTATGATTAACTTGTTCCATTTGACTATTTTGAAGGAAATGGCACCGACTACTCGACACACCGTGAATATGAATGAAGAGGAATTCCGTACTTTTCTAGCTTCAAACATAGCCGCAGTACAGGCTGCGCTACATATCAACAATAACCTTGGATCTAGCAGTACAGGAAATCGTGTAGGATGCACCTACAAAGAATTCACTGCCTACAAACCTTTAGAATTTGATGGAACCGAAGGACCGATCAGATTGAAACGGTGGACCGAGAAGGTCGAATCGGTGTTTGCCATAAGTAAGTGTACTGAAGAGGACAAAGTGAAGTACGCTACGCATACCTTCACAGGTTCTGCGTTAACATGGTGGAATACCTATCTAGAGCAAGTGGGACAAGATGATGCGTACGCACTACCGTGGTCAGCATTCAAGCACTTGATGAACGAGAAGTACCGTCCCAGAACCGAGGTCAATAAGCTCAAGACAGAACTTAGAGGGTTACGAACCCAAGGATTTGATATTACCACGTACGAAAGACGATTCACAGAATTGTGCCTATTGTGTCCGGGAGCGTTCGAAGATGAGGAAGAGAAGATCGACGCGTTTGTGAAAGGATTACAGGAAAGAATCCAAGAAGATATAAGTTCACACGAGCCCGCCTCCATACAACAGGCATGTAGAATGGCTCACAAACTAGTGAACCAGATTGAGGAAAGAATTAAAGAACAGACTGCTGAAGAGGCCAATGTGAAGCAAGTCAAAAGAAAGTGGGAGGAAAACGGTGATAAGAATCACCAATACAACAACAACAGCAATTACAACAATAATCGCAACAACTATCCCAACAATCGTAACATCAATCGCAACTATAACAAATGGCCCAACAACAACAATAACAACAACAACAACAGCAACTACAACAATCATCCCAACAACAATAATAATCGCAACAACAACAATTATCAGAAGCAGCTATGCCAAAGGTGTGAAAAGTATCACTCGGGGTTCTGCACCAAATTTTGCAACAAGTGTAAAAGAAATGGTCATAGCGCAGCGAAGTGTGAGGTCTACGGACCAGGGGTTAACAGAACGAAAGGAACAAATGGTGTCGGAACGAGTAATGGCGGAGCAAGTAGTGTCGGAGCAAGTTATGCCAATGTAGTTTGTTATAAATGTGGAAAACAGGGCCACATTATTAGAAATTGCCCGAACCAGGAGAACACGAATGGACAAGGCCGCGGAAGAGTTTTCAATATTAATGCGGCAGAGGCACAGGAAGACCCGGAGCTTGTTACGGGTACGTTTCTTATTGATAATAAATCTGCTTACGTTTTATTTGATTCGGGTGCAGATAGAAGCTATATGAGTAGAGATTTTTGTGCTAAATTAAGTTATCCATTGACGCCGTTGGATAGTAAATTTTTACTCGAATTAGCAAACGGTAAATTAATTTCAGCAGATAATATATGCCGGAATCGAGAAATTAAACTGGGTAGCGAAATATTTAAGATTGATTTGATACCAGTAGAGTTAGGGAGTTTTGATGTAATAGTTGGCATGGACTGGCTGAAGAAGGTGAAAGCAGAGATTGTATGTTATAAAAATGCAATTCGCATTGTACGAGAAGAAGGAGAACCCTTAATGGTGTACGGAGAAAAGGACAACATGAAGCTACATCTTATTAGTAATTTGAAGTCACAAAAACTAATAAGAAAAGGTTGCTATGCTATTCTAGCACACGTCGAGAAAGTATAAACTGAAGAAAAGAGCATCAATGATGTTACCGTCGTAAAAGAATTTCTCGATGTATTTTCGAAAGAATTACCGGGACTACCTCCACATCGATCTGTTGAATTTCAAATAGATCTTGTACCAGGAGCTGCACCAATAGCTCGTGCTCCTTACAGACTCGCACCCAGCGAGATGAAAGAACTGCAAAGCCAATTACAAGAACTTTTAGAGCATGGTTTCATTCGACCAAGCACATCATCGTGGGGAGCTCCAGTTTTGTTTGTCAAGAAGAAAGATGGTACATTCAGGTTGTGTATCGACTACCGAGAGTTGAACAAACTTACCATCAAGAACCGCTACCCACTACCGAGAATCGACGACTTATTTGATCAACTACAAGGATCGTCTGTTTATTCAAAGATTGACTTACATTCCGGGTATCATCAAATGCGGGTGAAAGAAGATGATATTCCAAAGACTACTTTCAGAACACGTTACGGTCATTACGAGTTTATGGTTATGCTGTTTGGATTGACTAATGCACCAGCTATGTTCATGGACCTTATGAACCGAGTGTGTGGACCACACCTTGACAAGTTTTTCATTATTTTCATCGATGACATACTTATTTACTCAAAGAATGATCAAGAGCACGAAGAACATTTGAGAAAAGTGCTAGAAGTATTGAGGAAAGAAAAACTGTACGCTAAGTTTTCAAAGTGTGAATTTTGGTTGGAAGAAGTTCAATTCCTCGGTCACATAGTGAACAAAGAAGGTATCCAGGTGGACCCGGCAAAGATCGAAACCATTGAAAAGTGAGAAACCCCAAAAACTCCGAAGCATATACGTCAATTTTTAGGATTGGCTGGTTACTACAGAAGATTCATCCAAGATTTCTCAAAAATAGCAAAACCCTTGACTGCATTAACGCATAAAGGGAAGAAATTTGAATGGAAGGATGAACAAGAGAAGGCTTTCAATTATTGAAGAAAAAGCTAAATGCGGCACCTATATTGTCATTGCCTGAAGGGAATGATGATTTTGTGATTTATTGTGACGCATCAAAGCAAGGTCTCGGTTGTGTATTAATGCAACGGACGAAGGTGATTGCTTATGCGTCTAGACAATTGAAGATTCACGAGCAAAATTATACGACGCATGATTTGGAATTAGGCACAGTTGTTTTTGCATTAACGACTTGGAGGCACTACTTATATGGGGTTAAAAGTATTATATATACCGACCACAAAAGTCTTCAACACATATTTAATCAGAAACAACTGAATATGAGGCAGCATAGGTGGATTGAATTGTTGAATGATTACGACTTTGAGATTCGTTACCACCCGGGGAAGGCAAATGTGGTAGCCGACGCCTTGAGCAGAAAGGACAGAGAACCCATTCGAGTAAAATCTATGAATATAATGATTTACACTAACCTTACTACTCAAATAAAGGAGGCGCAACAAGGAGTTTTAAAAGAGGGAAATTTAAAGGATGAAATACCCAAAGGATCGGAGAAGCATCTTAATATTCGGGAAGACGGAACCCGGTATAGGGTTGAAAGAATTTGGGTACCAAAATTTGGAGATATGAGAGAAATGGTACTTAGAGAAGCTCATAAAACCAGATACTCAATACATCCTGGACGTGTTCTAAGGTCAAAGCTGAACATCAGAAACCATCAGGTCTACTACAACAACCTGAAATCCCGGAATGGAAATGGGAAAACATTACCATGGATTTCATCACTAAATTGCCAAGGACTGTAAGTGGTTTTGATACTCTTTGGGTAATAGTTGATCGTCTCACCAAATCAGCACACTTCCTGCCAATAAGAGAAGATGACAAGATGGAGAAGTTAGCACGACCGTATTTGAAGGAAGTCGTCTCCAGACATGGAATACCAATCTCTATTATCTCTGATAGGGATGGCAGATTTATTTCAAGATTCTGGCAGACATTACAGCAAGCATTGGGAACTCGTCTAGACATGAGTACTACCTATCATCCACAAACAGATGGACAGAGCGAAAGGACGATACAAACACTTGAAGACATGCTACGAGCATGTGTTATTAATTTCAGAAACAGTTGGGATCGACATCTACCGTTAGCAGAATTTTCCTACAACAACAGCTACCATTCAAGCATTGAGATGGTGCCGTTTGAAGCACTTTATGGTAGAAAGTGCAGGTCTCTGATTTGTTGGAGTGAAGTGGGGGATAGACAGATTACGGGTCCAGAGATAATACAAGAAACTACCGAGAAAATCATCCAAATTCAACAAAGATTGAAAACCGCCCAGAGTCGACAAAAGAGCTACGCGGACAGTAAAAGAAAAGATATAGAGTTTGAAATTGGAGAAATGGTCATGCTTAAGGTTTCACCTTGGAAAGGCGTTGTTCGATTTGGTAAACGGGGGAAACTAAATCCAAGGTACATTGGACCATTCAAGATTATAGATCGTGTCGGACCAGTAGCTTACCGACTTGAGTTACCTCAACAACTCGCGACTGTACATAACACTTTCCACGTCTCGAATTTGAAGAAATGTTTTGCTAAAGAAGATCTCACTATTCCGTTAGATGAAATCCAAATCAACGAAAAACTTCAATTCATCGAAGAACCCGTCGAAATAATGGATCGTGAGGTTAAAAGACTTAAGTAAAACAAGATACCAATTGTTAAGGTTCGATGGAATGCTCGTAGAGGACCCGAGTTCACCTGGGAACGAGAAGATCAGATGAAGAAGAAATACCCACATTTATTTCCAGAAGATACGTCAACACCTCCAACTGCTTAAAATTTCGGGACGAAATTTATTTAACGGGTAGGTACTGTAGTGAACCGAACTTTTCCATGTTTATATATATATATTAAATGAAATTGTTATTTACATGATTAAGTGTTTCCAACATGTTAAGCAATCAAACTTGTTAAGACTTGATTAATTGAAATAGGTTTCATATAGACAATTGACCACCCAAGTTGACCGGTGATTCACGAACGTTAAAACTTGTAAAAACTATACGATGACATATATATGGTTATATATATAGTTAACATGATTTTAATATAAGTATGTATCTCATTAGGTATTTTAACAATGAGTTATATACATAAAAATGAGACTATTAATTTAAGAAACTCGAAAACGATATATATAACGATTATCGTTATAACAATGTCTTACTAGGTACATATGAATCATATTAAGATATTGATACACTTGGTTAATTATGTTAAATGATAAGTAAATATATTATTAAGTGTATTAACAATGAAATACATATGTAAAAATAAGACTACTAACTTAATGATTTCGAAACGAGACATATATGTAACGATTATCGTTGTAACGACATTTAACTGTATATATATCATACTAAGATATATTATATATCATAATATCATGATAATATAACAATTTAACATCTCATTTGTTATAATAAAAAATGGGTTAACAACATTCAACAAGATCGTTAACCTAAAGGTTTCAAAACAACATTTACATGTAGCGACTAACGATGACTTAACGACTCAGTTAAAATGTATATACATGTAGTGTTTTAATATGTATTCATACACTTTTGAAAGACTTCAAGACACTTATCAAAATACTTCTACTTAACAAAAATGCTTACAATTACATCCTCGTTCAGTTTCATCAACAATTCTACTCGTATGCACCCGTATTCGTACGCGTACAATACACAGCTTTTAGATGTATGTACTATTGGTATATACACTCCAATGATCAGCTCTTAGCAGCCCATGTGAGTCACCTAATACATGTGGGAACCATCATTTGGCAACTAGCATGAAATATCTCATAAAATTACAAAAATATGAGTAATCATTCATGACTTATTTACATGAACACAAAATTACATATCCTTTATATCTAATCCATACACCAACGATCAAAAACACCTACAAACACTTTCATTCTTCAATTTTCTTCATCTAATTTATCTCCCTCAAGTTCTATCTTCAAGTTCTAAGTGTTCTTCATAAATTCCAAAAGTTCTAGTTTCATAAAATCAAGAATACTTCCAAGATTGCAAGTTTACTTCCAAGTTTTCTAAATCCAATCCAAGTAATCATCCAAGATCAAGAAACCTTTATTACTTACAGTAGGTTATCTTTCTAATACAAGGTAATAATCATATTCAAACTTTAATTCAATTTCTATAACTATAACAATCTTATTTCGAGTGGAAATCTTACTTGAAATTGTTTTCGTGTCATGATTCTGCTTCAAGAACTTTCAAGCCATCCAAGGATCCTTTAAAGCTAGATCTATTTTTCTTATTTCCAGTAGATTTATCCAAGGAACTTGAGGTAGTAATGATGTTCATAACATCATTCGATTCATACATATAAAGCTATCTTATTCGAAGGTTTAAACTTGTAATCACTAGAACATAGTTTAGTTAATTCTAAACTTGTTCGCAAATAAAAGTTAATCCTTCTAACTTGACTTTTAAAATCAACTAAACACATGTTCTATATCTATATGATATGCTAACTTAATGATTTAAAACCTGGAAACACGAAAAACACCGTAAAACCGGATTTACGCCGTCGTAGTAACACCGCGGGCTGTTTTGGGTTAGTTAATTAAAAACTATGATAAACTTTGATTTAAAAGTTGTTATTCTGGGAAAATGATTTTTTATTATGAACATGAAACTATATCCAAAAATTATGGTTAAACTCAAAGTGGAAGTATGTTTTCTAAAATGGTCATCTAGACGTCGTTCTTTCGACTGAAATGACTACCTTTACCAAAATGACTTGTAACTTATTTTTCTGACTATAAACCTATACTTTTCCTGTTTAGATTCATAAAATAGAGTTCAATATGAAACCATAGCAATTTGATTCACTCAAAACGGATTTAAAATGAAGAAGTTATGGGTAAAACAAGATTGGATAATTTTTCTCATTTTAGCTACGTGAAAATTGGTAACAAATCTATTCCAACCATAACTTAATCAACTTGTATTGTATATTATGTAATCTTGAGATACCATAGACATGTATACAATGTTTCAACCTATCATGTCGACACATCTATATATATTTCGGAACAACCATAGACACTCTATATGTGAATGTTGGAGTTAGCTATACAGGGTTAAGGTTGATTCCAAAATATATATAGTTTAAGTTGTGATCAATACTGAGATACGTATACACTGGGTCGTGGATTGATTCAAGATAATATTTATCGATTTATTTCTGTACATCTAACTGTGGATAACTAGTTGTAGGTTACTAACGAGGACAGCTGACTTAATAAACTTAAAACATCAAAATATATTAAAAGTGTTGTAAATATATTTTGAACATACTTTGATATATATGTATATATTGTTATAAGTTCGTGAATCAACCAGTGGCCAAGTCTTACTTTGAAAGGACCCGTTCATATACATTATAAACGATTCACAATAGTTGATTACATCGCGAGGTATTTGACCTCTATATGATATATTTTACAAACATTGCATTCATTTTTAAAAGACAAACTTTCTTTACAACGAAAGTTGACGGCATGCACACCATTTCATAATACATCCAACTATAATTGGCTTAATAATAATAATCTTGATGGACTCAATAACTCGAATGCAACATCTTTCAAAATATGCCATGAATGACTCCAAGTAATATCCTTAAAATGAGCTAATGCACAGCGGAAGATTTCTTTAATACCTGAGAATAAACATGCTTTAAAGTGTCAACCAAAAGGTTGGTGAGTTCATAGGTTTATCATAACAATCATTTCAATATATTAATAGACCACAAGATTTCCGTTTATAAATATATGTACACTCGCAAGTGTATAAAAGTATTCTATAAGTTGTAGGCACCCGGTAACAAGCCTTAACGTTTATGTTTTACCCTCTGAAGTACACCAGATCAGGTGTGTTTAAAATAACCTCGAAGTACTAAAGCATCCCATAGTCAGGATGGGGTTTGTCAGGCCCAATAGATCTATCTTTAGGATTCGCGCCTACCGTACATAGACAAGTAGTTTAATGTTACCAAGCTAAGGGTATATTTCTGGTTTAAACCCACATAGAATTAGTTTTAGTACTTGTGCCTATTTCGTAAAACATGTATAAATCAGCGCATGTATTCTCAGCCCAAAAATATATATAAAAGGGGAGTAATGAAACTCACAATACTGTATTTCGTAGTAAAAATACATATAACGTCATTTAACAAGTGCAAGGTTGGCCTCGGATTCACGAACGTATCAATATTGATATTCAATATTGCAGGAAAGTACGTAGATGCAACGGAGATGATAAACACTAGATTGACCTCACGAACATACCCATGAACCATACCCATCACCT
Organism: Rutidosis leptorrhynchoides; assembly: GCF_046630445.1. Classification (NCBI taxonomy): domain Eukaryota; kingdom Viridiplantae; phylum Streptophyta; class Magnoliopsida; order Asterales; family Asteraceae; genus Rutidosis; species Rutidosis leptorrhynchoides. The sequence goes on along the minus strand of NC_092340.1, from coordinate 129,957,987 downwards.
CCATAGCTATAACCCATAATTTCCTTAGCTTCGACTCATTAAAAAAAAACTATTTTGAAATCACTCGGACAGCACTCCGTCGTAATATTTTATGTATACTAATAATATCTTGAAATAATACAGAGCAAATATACATATATATATACATAAATCGATTGATAGAGTTTAGAGAAATATATTTTCAAGTTTCTATGAAATAATGAAACCTATTGAATTCTATTTATAATAGATTTTTGAATTATTAAAGTGAATTATTAAAGTACGAATTATTAAAGTGAATTATTAAAGTATGAATTATTAAAGTGAATTATTAAAGTATGAATTATTAAAGTGAATTATTAAAGTATGAATTATTAAAGTGAATTATTAAAGTTAAAGTAAAGTAAAAGTAAAAGTAAAGTAAAGGTATAGTTAAAGTATAGTAAAGGTATAAAAACTATGTATGTATAATACGCGTATAAATATATATAATATTAATTTAAATCGTTATATATATTTAATGAAATAAAATATAAATATCGTTATATTTATTATACTGGTTAAGTAATGAGTTGTCAAAAGTGATTCTAGATATTTATAAAAGTTATATACGTTTTAATAATAAAGTTCTTTTTAAACTGAAAACGTCTTTGTACGTTTGAAAATAGATTAATAGAATATTATGGAAACCAATTCTCCACTAACTTTTGTCTAACTTTCATAAATGACACTTTTTGTTTTTATTTATAAATAGCTTTACAAATTATTCTGAATATAGTTAAGAGGAATAGATTTTCTCAAATCATAGTGGACCTCTCAACATAGACTTGTAATCATAATTCAATGTTTCTGATAATTCAATCATTTAATATATATATTTTTTTATTTCGTGGAAAATCATATTGAAACAAATACGTTCGTGTAAAGTATTATATGTTTAATACTTTATTAATATTCTCAAGTTATAATATATATATACATAACATATCTATTTATATATAACGGTTCGTGAATCGTCGGAATTTGGCCGAGGTTATAATGAATGTATGAACACAGTTTAAAATTCTTGAGATTTAACTTAACAAACTTTGCTTATCGTGTCGGAATAATATAAAGATTAAAGTTTAAATTTGGTCGGAAATTTCCGGGTCGTCACAGTACCTACCCGTTAAAGAAATTTCGTCCCCGAAATTTGATAGAGGTTGTCATGACTGACAATGAGAATGTTATTATAACGATTATAGAGTTTTATCATGTTCAAGAAGAATGGATAAAATAATTCGATTACTCGAAGCGTGTGAGTGAAGTTATCGTAAATGAATGAAATAAGATAATAGTGATTCGTTGTATCTTTTAACGTCATCACGATTGATCTCCGAAAAGAAAATCTTTGTAATCTATATTGGATTTGATTATTCAGCGATTAAGGAAATTATGATCCTCTTCGAATTAATGCGATAATCTATTTTGATTTCTCTATCGGATATTTCACTATAAATCTACCTCATTTGTTTTCTTACAACTCACACCTTCTCAACTCATATTTTAAAGTATTTGTCAATATGCTTCATCCAGTGCTGATTCTTGATATACTCCTCACTTTCATATCTGTCGCTCTTCTTTTTCATCTGCCTCCGGAAGAATCTATTTACTTCTACTATACTCTTGGTTTTATAGTGTTTTTAGTTCTCCCGTGTCTTTATATTGCTATATGCATTGATATATATACGGTTTGTGATTTCTGGGTTGTTGTTGGGTTTTATATCTTCCCTTATATTTCAAAGTCCTTGCTTCTTCTATAATCATTGTCATCCACAGTTAATGCTCTCTTCTATTTGCTATGATTTATACTCCCATTTCTAGTTCGGAGCTTTGTCCTTTCGTTTCTTCTTCTTGCGATTAAGCACCGCTTGTAATGGTCCAGAATTCGCAGATATAAATTTCGGAATGAACATTGTTAATGTTCTAGGAAGGAAATTGTAATGACACGATCTTGACTTGTCAAATTACCATAATACCTCGGAAAAGGCCGAATCATCAAGAAATATTTTCTTGATATTTAGAGATCAAAGAGAATACAAGAGTCGTGTAACATAGCACATGATGACGTTATGATCTGTGAATCATCATGTTCCATTTAGAAACTCAGCATGAATTACTGTAATATAATCACGTTGATCAAGTGTCATTATATTATACTAACTCATGCTTCAGCTCCCAACACTTCTTCAAGAATATTCCTATTTTAAACTTGAATGTTTCAGAATTTAGAAACTAAAATAGTTTCTTTTATGATATAATACAGATAGCGCGAAGAGGTAAATGATTTCAGATAAGAATAATTATAAAAATATCTTCAGAAGTATGGATGATATTTATAATGAAAGATACGATGATATCTTAGAATGTCTAATATCAAAGGATGATGAAGGATATTATCTGCAGGGATTTAGAGTCAGGAGCAAGGTATTCGTTAATGACTTCAGCAAGTACTGAATCATTTGGATTCTTTGAAGGCAGGTTCAGCCTTTGTGATTTGTTCACAGCCTCCTTCATACTTTGCTCAATCCGTTTTCCAGTCCAAAGCTTTTCTTTTTCTGAGCTTTGCCAATATACTATCCTTTATCATCCAACTTTTTACTGTTAAGGTCGTTTACAGTTTTTGCTGCTTCATCAGCATTTTTCAAAATTTTGAGAACTGGTTCGCAGTTTAGGGTGTTTTTCAGAAATTTCTCATTCAAAGAATGTAAGTCTTGGAGGTAGACATTGTGTGTATATGTAATTATTGATGTAGACATGCTGCGTGGTTTCAAAATACTGATTGCTGATTCTCAATAATTGGTATGGCAATTCTTGTTATAAGGTACGAATGAGTATATGATAGGGTTTCGATAATTATAATGTTTTTTTTTTTTTGAAAGTCAAAGATCAGTGAAGTTGTTGGTAAGTTTATTGCTAATGTGGTGAATATAAACGATTCCCCGGTAACGTTGGTGAAAGGGCAACGTATCTATTGAGGTTATAATAAGACTGTTTTGATTGAGAAGTCGAAGTTGACTTGCTGGAGATGTGACAAAACTGTCTATTTTGAAACGGAATTGAAAAGTTATTTTAGCTAGTAAATGCCAAAGGGTCTAACACGGATACGTGTCGAACTATGACTTAGGTTTTGAGAGTTTTTCAGGTGTATAACTGTGGGTAACATGTGGTTGGATCATCATCTCGATTGTTCCTTAGTTGAAGTGTCTTCAGGAATTTCGAAGGGTTTGAGCACATATTATAATCGTTAATACATATGATGTTCTAACACAGTTTTGAAGTCAAAGTATAGCTTTGAAAGATATAGGAATCTAAGAGTGATGATACTGGTTATATTTTGAATTGAATTATGCGATTTCAAAATCAGAATATGTAATTGAATTTGAATGAGTATGATTGTTTTGATTTATATGAAAGAATGGATATTGTTGTGAAAGTAGGGAGTATAGTTGATGATTGCTGAATCAGTTTCAAAAAATGTAATATATTAATTTTGAATTTATATATCTCTCGAGTATTACCTACCCGTAAAAAAAATTTCACAATTAATATTTTGTACAAAAGAAGTTTATTACAGTCTTTATGAAAATATATGTGTATATTTTCTTTAGATGTAATATAGATTTAATGAGTTAATATTAAATTAAACTCATTTGTTTTATGGTTGGAACTAGAATTGAGTAATCCCTACAACTTTATAAATTGCATAAGTATTTCTTCAATAATATTGAAATTATGAATCATTACTTTGTTATTTGTTGGTTTTCGTGAAATTCTTGTGAACTTCGCAAGGTACGAATGATGTTATTTGAAAAGTTTCGAGTACATCGATGATGAAAGTGTAAAATCAAACATATATTCGAATAATACACTTGATTTATTATGAATTAGATTTTTATTGAATTGAGACAGAGATTGTAATTAACGATGGTTAAGTTGCGAACGAAGGACGTACATCATTGCATATTTGTAATATGAATTAACTGAATAGTTAAGATTCACACATAATAGCTTAGTACGGGAAGATTTATTATGGTTTAAAAATTTATACATATAAAATATACATATAAATCTTTCGATTGGAAATGAGTTAATACTTCATAACTCGTTGATACAATATATTTGTTGTTGATTCGTAATGATGTCCACAATGATTCTTGAACTGACAGAGTTTGTGATGTTACAGGTGATGTTGATTCTGACGATACTGACGGCACTGACTGTGTTGATGATGCTACGGTCCTGTTGATGCTGTTGGTAAAACAAATCTAGCTTGTAAATCGTACACCATTTTCGATCAAAGTTTCTACTCTACCATCTCCGTTCACTCATCCGATTTACGGTCAGAATTAAATAATCTCTAAGATTTTGGAGATTACATAACTGCCGCAGAGATATCTCTTCAATGAAGTTTATGAATTAATACTTCATCGTTTGTTGTTGTTGATATTCCTGGATATTTACAGGGGGTATGACGTTGATGTTTGAGATACAGATTGTGATGTTGCGGTGTGGGATGTGGATGTTGTTATTGGTGGTGGTGATTGAAATGTCCCGTTCTTATTGATTAAAAACGTTCCATATTAATTGATTTCGTTGCGAGGTTTTGACCTCTATATGAGACGTTTTTTTCAAAGACTGCATTCATTTTAAAACAAACCATAACCTTTATTTCATCAATAAAGGTTTAAAAAGCTTTACGTAGATTATCAAATAATGATAATCTAAAATATCCTGTTTACACACGACCATTACATAATGGTTTACAATACAAATATGTTACAACAAAATAAGTTTCTTGAATGCAGTTTTTACACAATATTATACAAGCATGGACTCCAAATCTTGTCCTTATTTTAGTATGCAATAGCGGAAGCTCTTAGTATTCACCTGAGAATAAACATGCTTTAAACGTCAACAAAAATGTTGGTGAGTTATAGGTTTAACCTATATATATCAAATCGTAACAATAGACCACATGATTTCATATTTCAATACACATCCCATACATAGAGATAAAAATCATTCATATGGTGAACACCTGGTAATCGACATTAACAAGATGCATATATAAGAATATCCCCATCATTCCGGGACACCCTTCGGATATGATATAAATTTTGAAGTACTAAAGCATCCGGTACTTTGGATAGGGTTTGTTAGGCCCAATAGATCTATCTTTAGGATTCGCGTCAATTAGGGTGTCTGTTCCCTAATTCTTAGATTAACAGACTTAATAAAAAGGGGCATATTCGATTTCGATAATTCAACCATAGAATGTAGTTTCACGTACTTGTGTCTATTTTGTAAATCATTTATAAAACCTGCATGTATTCTCATCCCAAAAATATTAGATTTTAAAAGTGGAACTATAACTCACTTTCACAGATTTTTACTTCGTCGGGAAGTAAGACTTGGCCACTAGTTGATTCACGAACCTATAACAATATATACATATATATCAAAGTATGTTCAAAATATATTTACAACACTTTTAATATATTTTGATGTTTTAAGTTTATTAAGTCAGCTGTCCTCGTTAGTAACCTACAACTAGTTGTCCACAGTTAGATGTACAGAAATAAATTGATAAATATTATCTTGAATCAATCCATGACCCAGTGTATACGTATCTCAGTATTGATCATAACTCAAACTATATATATTTTGGAATCAACCTCAACCCTGTATAGCTAACTCCAACATTCACATATAGAGTGTCTATGGTTGTTCCGAAATATATATAGATGTGTCGACATGATAGGTCGAAACATTGTATACGTGTCTATGGTATCTCAAGATTACATAATATACAATACAAGTTGATTAAGTTATGGTTGGAATAGATTTGTTACCAATTTTCACGTAGCTAAAATGAGAAAAATTATCCAATCTTGTTTTACCCATAACTTCTTCATTTTAAATCCTTTTTGAGTGAATCAAATTGCTATGGTTTCATATTGAACTCTATTTTATGAATCTAAACAGAAAGAGTATAGGTTTATAGTCGAAAAAATAAGTTACAAGTCATTTTTGTAAAGGTAGTCATTTCAGTCGAAAGAACGACGTCTAGATGACCATTTTAGAAAACATACTTCCACTTTGAGTTTAACCATAATTTTTGGATATAGTTTCATGTTCATAATAAAAATCATTTTCTCAGAATAACAACTTTTAAATCAAAGTTTATCATAGTTTTTAATTAACTAACCCAAAACAGCCCGCGGTGTTACTACGACGGCGTAAATCCAGTTTTACGGTGTTTTTCGTGTTTCCAGGTTTTAAATCATTAAGTTAGCATATCATATAGATATAGAACATGTGTTTAGTTGATTTTAAAAGTCAAGTTAGAAGGATTAACTTTTGTTTGCGAACAAGTTTAGAATTAACTAAACTATGTTCTAGTGATTACAAGTTTAAATCTTCGAATAAGATAGCTTTATATGTATGAATTGAATGATGTTATGAACATCATTACTACCTTAAGTTCCTTGGATAAACCTACTAGAAAAGTGAAAAATGGATCTAGCTTCAACGGATCCTTGGATGGCTCGAAGTTCTTGAAGCAGAATCATGACACGAAAACAAGTTCAAGTAAGATCATCACTTAAAATAAGATTGTTATAGTTATAGAAATTGAACCAAAGTTTGAATATGATTATTATCTTGTATTAGAATGATAACCTACTGTAAGAAACAAAGATTTCTTAAGGTTGGATGATCACCTTACAAGATTGGAAGTGAGCTAGCAAACTTGAAAGTATTCTTGATTTTATGTAACTAGAACTTGTAGAATATATGAAGAACACTTAGAACTTGAAGATAGAACTTGAGAGAGATCAATTAGATGAAGAAAAATGAAGAATGAAAGTGTTTGTAGGTGTTTTTGGTCGTTGGTGTATGGATTAGATATAAAGGATATGTAATTTTGTTTTCATGTAAATAAGTCATGAATGATTACTCATATTTTTGTAATTTTATGAGATATTTCATGCTAGTTGCCAAATGATGGTTCCCACATGTGTTAGGTGACTCACATGGGCTGCTAAGAGCTGATCATTGGAGTGTATATATGATGTCAAAGCTAAGGTATACGAAATAGTTTATATTTTACTAGGAAAAACTATTAAATACGATACAATTTTACACAAGATATTTATTTATTTATAGAATGGATATACTTAAACCTTGCTACAACACTTATAGGCAGTGTACCTAATCGTACAGTAGTGTAGTTTTTAGTAAGTCCGGTTCGTTCCACAGGGAATCTTTTTTTTTTTTTAAACAAAGCTCAACGCTATATTAGTTTACTTTTATAAAAATACAAATATATATATAAGTAATATTATTATTATAAAGGGAGTTTTTACCGTTTAATGACCGGTTTGTCGATTTTAAAACTTTAGTCGCAGTTAAAACCTAATGTAAAATATTAAATAAATAAAAGACTTAATTTAAAGCGTGAAGTAAATAACGATAAATGAAATTACGAATAATAAAAATGCGATAATTAGAAGTGCAATTAAATATAAAATAAAGGAAATTAAATATGAAATAAAAGAATTATGCTTATTTAAACTTCCGTAATCATGATGTTTGACGTGTTGATTTTAGTTTTATGCCCATGGGTTAATTGTCCTCTGTCCTGGATTATTTAATATGTCCGTCTGGTTTTTGTCCATAACAGTCCATCAGTCATAAATATAAAGTGCGAGTGTCCTCGTCAAATTATCCTTATACCCGAAGTTAAATATTCCAACTAATTGGGGATTCGAATTGTAACAAGGTTTTAATACTTTGTTTAATGAATACACCAGGTTATCAACTGCGTGTAAACCAAGGTTTTACTACTTTGTTAGCAATTACACCAATTACCCTTGAATGTAATTTCACCCCTGTTTTAATTATTCTAGTGGCTATTAATCCATTCCCGTGTTCGGTTAAATGAACGATTATTCGTACATATAAATACCCCGCCCATCGTGTCCGATCGAGTGTATATGGTAATTTATAGGGACGCCCAATTGTAAATCTTTATATTAACATTAACAAACTTTCATTTAGTTAAACAAATATAAAGCCCATTAATAGCCCATAATCTAATTTCCACAAGTGTCGTTCTTTTGTCCAAACTCCAATTATGGTACAAAGCCCAATTACCCAATTTTAGTAATTAGCCCAACATCATGATTACTTCGTTTTAAATAAGCATAATAATAACTTAGCTACGAGACATTAATGTAAAAAGGTTGAACATAACTTACAATGATTAAAAATAGCGTAGCGTTACACGGACAGAATTTCGACTTACACCCTTACAACATTCGCTAACATACCCTTATTATTAGAATTATAATTAAAATTAAAATATAAATTATAAATATAAATATAAATTTTACGTATGAATGAGGAGAAAAAAAAAAGATGATTTGCGATCAGAATTCGGTTGGCTTTATAGGCAGTTTTTCATTTTGGGGCTCCGCGACTCGCGACCAATTTTGCCTTCAAACTCCGCGAGTCGCGGAGTTTACTTTTACAGCTCAGAACTTTTGGAGTCTTTCTTGCCGACGGATTTTATATATAAATATAAAATATAAATAATTAATATAATTATTTATATATTATATTATATTCTTGTGCATAGTAGACTTGTAATTTTTAGTCCGTTGCGTCGAGCGTTGAGAGTTGACTCATGTCCCGGTTCCGAATTTTCGAACGTCCTTGCGTACAATTTAATATCTTGTACTTTGCGTTTTGAATCTTGTACTTTTGTAATTTCGAGACGTTTCTTATCAATAATTGGAACCTCTTTGATTGTCTTTTGTACTTTTGAGCTTTTTGGTCGTTTGCGTCTTCAATTCGTCGAATCTGTCTTTTGTCTTCACCTTTTACTATTTAAACGAATATCACTTGAAAATAGAACAATTGCAACTAAAAGCTTGTCTTTCTTGAGGAATAATGCTATGAAATATATGTTCATTTTTAGCATTATCAAATATTCCCACACTTGAGCGTTGCTTGTCCTCAAGCAATATCGTCTTGAAATACTAGAATCACTTCTTTATTCTTCACAATTTGTACATCAGTGATTTCTATACGGTGGTATGAACAATGGTAGTAACGATATGGTTTACAGTCCCACATGACTATAAAAATTTAGATCCATTAAGGAAATTGGATCTTTATGAAAACATTTAATCTTTTGAAAATTAAATCTAATTTTTACCCTAGATAAGTTTTCCGGAATAACCCTTTACCGGTGTTTGCAAAATATTTTTGTGGGTTTGGTGGGTTTCAGATTTGAAAATTTTAGCTCAAAACTTGCGGTTTTGTGTCACCCACTTGCTAACCTTGTATTTGGAAAGCAACACGTCCAGTTTTACTTGTCCCGTATATTACCTTTCGGTAAACTACCGTCCGGTTGTAAAGGAAAGCGTTGAACAAGCAACTGTTAAGGCAATGTCCCCTGACATGCTTTTAATTATGGTCTATAACGTGTCGGACGCATTTACTATCCTTTGTAGGAGCAATAGTAAAGCTTACCCTTATGATTTTTCGGTATGGCACAAGGTCCTGTCTTTGACCACTATGCAACCACCGTTCTTACGGTTGACACCCGATTTGGTTCAGGTGATCTAATGAATTCCAGGTGAATTTCTAGGATTTTACGTTCAATGGTAATGAACGCATTGAAAATAGGGTTTTCAGAAAACAAATCGGTTTATAATTTTGATCAAAATATTTTCTCGTTCAAGCTCGAGTTTAGATATCATTGAATTCCATGAGTTTGGATTCTCAATCTTTAAGGTCCATCTCTAGGATTGAGTAATATCAGTCTTAAAAGCTGATTTTTAATCTTTAAGGAGATTATCCTTTCTGGGGAGCTGATTCATTAGTCTTATCCAGCTAATTTGCATGGTGCCCCCCCATTGTACGAGATAAATCCTTCTCATGGTTAGGATAAATCTGACCACTTGGCGACCCTGTTTAATGCTGAGGTCCGTGGATTTCCTGCTGATTTTAGTGATGACTTTTCTAGATTTTTCGTCAACCTACAGCTGGTCTGGACGACAACTTCATGACCTAAATCAAGAGGCGCGTGTCTTTTTCGGAAGACTTTACTTCCTTTTAATGATGGAATTGATTCATCGTGTAGATCCATCTCTTCTTTTCTTTCATTGGGTAAAACAGTTTAGTTTAGTCCAAAGCAAAAGTATTTTCAGTTATTTGTTACAGATATATGTGACATATGTTTAAGATAACTTGGTAAATTTTCCCACACTTGGCTTTTATTTTCCTTTTTATCGTCCTCTATTCCATTTTAAATGAATTTTAACATTTTAGTTTGTTTCTCAATTTATGTCCTTTCCGAGGTAACAATAATTTCGGTGTTAAAACCTAGTTTTATCGTTCATAACTATGTATAAACATGATTTTGAATTCATTTAATTGAAAATTTTGAAAAATTTTACTAGAATTGGGTAGTCAGTATATAAGACTAGGGCTGTTCTTTATTATCAGAGAGCACTAGATTCTAATACAACTACTGCTTTACTAGTATTTTTAATGGTAACCAAGTGTATAAAGTAAAAAAATTTTAAAAAATCGGAAAGAATTTAACCCCTTCCCACACTTAAGATCTTGCAATGCCCTCATTTGCAAGAAATCAGTAACAATTTAAATTATTGAGGGTGATTTGTGTGAAAATGATTAAATTTTTACCAAAGTTTCCAAATATATTGGCGTTTGTTTGCTGAATGATAAATGGTGCACATCATTTGTTCATTCCGTCTTGTTGTTATTTCACATATATTTTGCATCTTGTCGTCAAAATTAGTTGCTTTTGCTGAACTTAATGCCAGTCTTTGAAAATGCGTTGTTTTACCCTGTTGTGTACATAAGATAAACTGCAAACATATATACATATTTTTGAAGTTTGGTATATTACCCCACATTCAAAAATTATTAAAATCTAAGAATAAAAGTTAGATAATTATAAAAATGATTACAATATTAACAAAAGTATTAAACGTATCAATAATTACAAATTACAAAATAAAAAAAAAATAAGTAAACTAAGGATCATATTGGTACCAATAGGGGTTCCAGGCATAACCATAGGTGCTATAGAATGCTTCGGCAGGGTCATACGTAGGATATGGTGGCTGCATCTCTATAGACCTAGGAGGGAAGATGGGTTTCGGTGTAGGAATATAGTTTCTACCTATATGTTGGCAATGAGCTATGATTTGGTTCTGATGAACTTGCCAATCTTCAAATGCTCTCTGTCTAGCATTTTCGTATTCCTGAGAAGCTATAAACCTATGCATTTCTTGCATCTCATTCCCCCCTCCTACATTACCTTGCTGTTGGTTTCTCTCCACCTGTGGATGTCTACCATGGTATCGTACTGCGGCGTTATTTCGCCTCTTCAAAACTTTCGCACCATGGTATACATTTAAACCTATAGTATCGCGGGGTTCTGGTTCTTCTACTAATAATCCCCCCAGTCTTATATCCACACCGAGATATTCACCAATCAAAGTAATAAAAATACCACCTCCTATTATGCTATGTGGTTGCATCCCCCGAACCATAGCTGATAAATAATAACCCACACAATACGGTATACTTACAGCGCTTTTTGGGTCTCGAATACACATATGGTAAAACAAATCTTGTTCATTTACCTTTTCCTTGTTTTTACCCCTTTGTGTAATCGAATTAGCTAAAAAACTATGTATCACTCTTAATTCGGCTCTATCTATATCCAAATAAGAGTAATTTCCCCCTTTGAAACGGTGATGGCTTGTCATTTGACTCCACAAACCGTGTGTATCAAAATTTTCATCTATCTTTCTACCGTTTAGTATCAATCCTCTACAATCGGCAGACGCTAACTCCTCAGGCGTATATATACGTAAAGCCTGAGCCATGTCCAGTAAAGACATGTGGCGCATCGAACCGCCTAACAAAAATCTAATAAAAGAACGATCGGTTAAACTAGCTACCCGATCATTCAACTCTATCCTACATAACAATTCTTCACACCATACTTTATATACAGGTCTACGTATGGTGAATAAACGTACCCAGTCATTAAAAGAAGAATTACCATACCTCTGTACAAGTAATTCCCTAATTGGCCCGGCCAATTCTACAGCTTCTAAGGGTCCCCATTCTATGACCCTCGGTACCTCAACAACCTTAGAATGAAGAGTATGCAAACCCCGTTGATATTTTGGATAATCTATCCAAAGTCTGTCAAATCTCAGGTTCGGGTGCAACTCTTCCAAGTGCATATCGGAAAAGGTCATGACTGGATGAGGTATATCCTGCTTGTAGTAGTTATCCACCTCCTGTTGTTCCAAATTCTCAGCAGGAGCATTGCGGGCTTGGGATGAAGATTCACCCCTTTCAGTCTGCAAAACACATCAAACACAAATTTTGTGCATCCAAATATGCATTAGTGTCAGCAAAATCATCAATCAAAATAATTACAATGACATTATCAATTTATATCAAACTTAAGCTCATTTTCATATTTTCATCAAATCTACACTTTTTCAAATAAGCATATACGAAAATGTTCTCCAAGTTCATAATCATTCAACTCAAATAACATGTCAAAATAATCATTACTAGCAATTAAACAAGTTTCAAATGGCATTATCTTTCAAAAATCAAGTTCATGAATTTTAGACTTGAAAAAGTCCACTTTAATTCTCAAAATCATGTTTAGGCTCAAAGTTTGGATCATTTAACTACCTAGACATGTTACACTACTTATTTTAGCAACAATTCATGACAAAAATCGGCCATAACCTGTTTATATCAAAAAGCCCCAAATTTGCTCAAGAACACAAACCCTAGATTATTCAAAATTTGAAGTTTAAGGCTTCTAATCATGTTAAATAGCATCAATCTAGATTATACAAGCATAATACATAAACAATTTAAGCCTAATTACACTAAAAAGCATCAAAATCAAATTGGGGAAAAAATTGCTCAAGAACACTAAATTTCGGATTAAATGGTGTTTAGGTGTAGAAATTTACCGTTTTTCTTGAGTAATTCTTAGATAGCATCCTTCTCAACATGATTTTAGCAAAAGATTTGATGATTAACGGTTAAAAATTATGATTTTTGGGGTGTTTTTGGGTGGTTTTTCGGAGTATTTCGCAGCTGTGTTTTTGAGTTGTGGAGTTGTGTGGTCTGAAACTGATCGTTCAGCTCTTTTATTTTTTTTTTCTGATTTTCGGTCCCTCCGCGAGTCGCGGGGATTAACCCTCCAAACTCCGCGAGTCGCGGAGTTTGGTATTTTTTTTTTTTTTTTATAATCAATAACTTATAAAACAATTAAGTACTTAATTTTAAAATTTTGTTTCCCTTGTTATTTAGGACGAGGTCGTTTCGGATCGATGTCCTAGTCCGTCCCTCGACAAAATTTAAAAATTTTTCTTTTTGTAGCGATTGTTTTAAAAGCTAAGATTTTTTGGGGTTTTTTAATGTTTTTGGCATACTTTAATTCAATAAGATTAAAAATAATGATAATAAAAGTTCTCGTCCCTTCCTCGGGTAAAGCAATTTCGGTTCAAAGACCTAGTCTTCAACTTACGACGAATTTTAAAAATCATATTTTTAACTTAATGAGATAGAGTAAATTTTTGTTTTTAAATTCACACAACTTAAATATAAAATTCAAAATTTATATCAAAAATTCACACCAAACTTAAAATTTGAAATGCATAAAATTAAAAATTTATATTTTTAAAAATTAAAAATTCACACCAAATTTAATTTAAAAATTTATAAATTCATACCAAACTTATATTAATTTTTCAAATATTTACAATTTTAAATATATTGTTTTTACAAAGTTTACAATATTAATTTAAAATTTATATATTAATTTTAAAAACATGGTAAAAATAAATTTAAAAATCTTTTTGTCTTTTTATCCCACTTTAATCAATCAAATATTATCAAAAATATGCGCCCCTCTTTTCGGTAAAGTAATTTCGGTTCCAAGACCTAATTTAACTCATGACGAATTTTTGAAATATTTTGGGTTGATTGATTAAAGATATTTATACCTTAAGAATAAACGTTAAATTTCGCAGTGATGTAATAAATTTTTGAATGATATCAATAATTTCGGTCGCCAAACCTAATTTTATTTAATACCAATTTAATACTTTTTAGCGAACAAATTAGCGTTTATTATCAAAAGGTTAAAAATAAAAATAAAAACAAAAACTGTACAGACATACCTGTGGAATAGATTTCTTAGTTATATGATCTATCCCATTCATAAGATAGTCGGTTTAATTGGTTTTCCATGGCTACATAGGCGTAACCTCGAGCATTCAGTGTCTTTTCTTCTAAACATATGAACGGTCCGTCTCTGCATAAAGTAACAAATTCGGTATTTGAATAGGTTTGATTATTTGAACATTTACCTCCATGTGACCATTTTCCGCATTTGTGACATCTTTCTAGGTGTCGTGCTCTTCTTTTCGCTGCGGATTTTGATTTTCCTTTACCAAATTGTAACTTATTATCTTCGCATCTGGATTCTTTTCTAACTCCGTCCATTCTTTCTCTGATTACTGATACTATTTCACTCGGTAGTATGTCATTATTACGTTTAGTGATCAAAGCGTGTAGCATTAGACCATGGTTTAGTTCACAGGCAGTCTTCATTTCGTAAAAACCTAAAAAAAAATAAAAAATTCAGAATGGGGGGAGAAGACTAGTTCTTTAGGGTCTGCTAGGGAAAGACCATTCGGGTTCCATTTTCGAGAACTACACGAAAACAGACAATCTAACTCTAACAGAAATACATATTATCCTTTAAAGACTTGATTCTCCCCACACTTAGTTAGCTGTGGTGTCGAAATTGTGATTAACTTCGTTGTCGACTTCCATCGGACCATGTATGTAATGTTTAACTCTGTGACCATTAACTTTAAATTCAATCCCATTTGAATTTATTAATTCTATCGTTCCGTATGGGAAAACTCTTTTGACTATGAATGGTCCAGACCATCTTGATTTCAATTTTCCAGGAAATAGCTTGAATCGTGAATTGAAAAGAAGAACTCTGTCTCCTTCTTTAAATTCTTTTGAACTTCTGATTCTTTTATCATGCCATTTCTTCGTTCTTTCTTTATAGATTAACGAATTATCGTATGCTTCATGTCTTAATTCTTCTAATTCGTTTAGTTGACTTAATCGTAGACATCCGGCTTCATGTAAATCAAGATTACATGTCTTCAAAGCCCAAAATGCTTTGTGTTCAATTTCTACTGGAAGATGACATGCTTTTCCATAAACAAGTCTAAAAGGTGTGGTTCCAATTGGAGTTTTGTAGGCTGTTCTAAAAGCCCAGAGTGCATCCTCCAATTTAATGGACCATTCCTTCGGATTTGATCCTACGGTTTTCTCTAGAATATGTTTTAAAGCTCGGTTGGTATTTTCAACTTGTCCACTTGTTTGTGGATGATATGCTGTGGAGATTTTATGAGTTACTCCATATCTTTTAAGAATTTTCTCAAGTTGATTATTACAGAAATGAGTACCCCGATCACTTATTAAAGCTTTTGGTGTTCCAAACCTTGCAAAAAGACGTTTTAAAAAGTTGACTACGACTCGTGCATCGTTAGTTGGGAGAGCTTGTGCTTCCGCCCATTTAGATACATAATCAATGGCTACGAGTATATATAGATTATTATGAGATTTTGGAAATGGACCCATAAAGTCAATACCCCAAATGTCAAATACTTCACATACTTGGATGACATTTTGTGGCATTTCATCACGTTGACTTATTTTTCCGGCCCTTTGACATGCATCACAGGATTTGCAAAGAAGGTGTGCGTCTTTGTAAATTGTAGGCCAATAGAATCCAGCTTTATAAACTTTTCTTGCTGTTAGTTGAGGCCCATAATGCCCTCCTGTTGGTCCTGTGTGACAATGGTTTAATATTTTACTAGCTTCATCTCCAAATACACATCGGCGTATTATTCCATCTGGACAACTTTTAAACAAATGTGGATCTTCCCAGAAATAGTGTTTTATATCACTGAAGAATTTCTTTCGTCTTTGGTACGATAATCCTTTTTCAAGGAATCCACAAACCAAGTAGTTTGCATAGTCTGCAAACCATGGGATTTCTTTATAATCTATCTTCAATAGATATTCATCAGGAAAGTTGTCTTGTATGGCTGATTCATTTAGAATTTCTAATTCGGGATTTTCAAGACGAGAAAGATGATCAGCGGCGAGATTTTCTGCTCCTCTTTTATCTCGGATTTCAATATCAAACTCTTGTAAGAGTAAGATCCAACGGATTAATCTTGGTTTAGCATCTTGTTTTGAAAATAGGTATCTAAGAGCAGAATGGTCGGTATAGACCACCGTTTTTGCTAGAACGAGATATGATCTAAATTTGTCAAAAGCAAAGACAATAGCAAGGAGTTCTTTTTCAGTAGTTGTATAGTTCGTTTGTGCTCCTTGTAACATCTTACTAGCATAATATATAGGTTGAAATCGTTTTTCAATCCTTTGTCCTAAAACGGCTCCCATCGCACAATCACTTGCATCGCACATTAGTTCAAATGGTAGATTCCAATTTGGTGTTATCATGATCGGTGCATTAGTGAGTTTCTCTTTAAGAATATTAAAAGATTTGATACACTCATCTGAAAAGATGAATGGCGCATCCTTTTCTAGGAGTTTATTCATAGGAGTGGCAATTTTAGAAAAATCTTTTATGAAACGTCGGTAAAAACCGGCATGCCCTAGAAAACTCCTAACTCCTCTAACATTGGTGGGATGTGGAAGTTTAGCAATTACATCTACTTTAGCTCTATCCACTTCAATTCCTTCTTTTGAAATTTTATGTCCAAGAACGATGCCTTCTTTAACCATGAAATGGCATTTCTCCCAATTAAGTACTAGATTTGATTTTTCGCATCTAATTAGCATTCGTTCCAGATTAACTAGACATGATTTAAATGTATCACCGAAGACTGAAAAGTCATCCATGAATACTTCCATGCATTCTTCTATCATGTCGTGAAAAATCGCCATCATACACCTTTGAAAGGTTGCAGGGGCGTTACAAAGTCCAAATGGCATGCGTTTGTAAGCAAAAGTACCATAAGGGCACGTGAATGTGGTTTTCTCTTGATCTTCGGGTGCTATTGGAATTTGAAAATATCCGGAAAATCCATCTAGAAAACAATAGTAACTATTTCCGGCTAATCTTTCCAACATTTGATCAATGAAAGGTAAGGGAAAGTGATCTTTTCTGGTGGCGTCATTTAATTTTCTATAATCAATACATACACGCCATCCTGTTACAGTCCTAGTAGGAATAAGCTCATTTTTCTCATTTGTGATGACAGTCATGCCACCCTTCTTAGGCACGCATTGAACTGGGCTTACCCATGAACTATCAGAGATTGGATAAATTAAACCTGCATCTAGTAGTTTAATAATCTCTTTCTTAACTACATCTTGCATATTAGGATTTAGTCTTCGTTGGCGTTGCACATACGTTTTATGACCTTCTTCCATAAGGATTTTATGTGTGCAATACGAAGGACTTATTCCTTTAATATCATGAATCTTCCATGCAATGGCTGGTTTATGAGCTTTCAACACAGAAATGAGTTGTGATTTCTCATTTTCAGTAAGAGAAGACGATATTATTACAGGTAATTCAGATTCACCATGTAAATAAGCGTATTCCAAATGGTTTGGAAGTGGCTTTAACTCTAATTTCGGAGGTTCTTCTATCGATGATTTGTATCGATATCTGTCTTCTTCTTTTAGCATTTGAATTTCTTCTGTTGTTGGTTCATATCCATTAGCTATAAGTGTAGCTAACATTTCAGCTTCATCAATTGGTTCATTACCTTCTCCTAAAGAACATTCTCCCGTTCCTTGTAATTCTGGAAATTCTTCTAATAATTCTGCATGTGCATCTATAGTTTGAATATAATAACATGTATCATCTGCAGATTGCGGTTGTTGCATTGCTCTATCAACTGAAAAGGTAACACTCTCATCCTCTATACTTAAGGTCAGTTTCTTACCGAACACGTCTATCATTGCTTTAGCCGTGTTTAAGAATGGTCTTCCTAATATGAGAGGAACTTGAGAATCTTCTTCCATGTCCAAAACAACAAAATCTACTGGAAATACTAAAGTACCAACTTTAACTAGCATGTTCTCCATTATCCCTCTAGGATATTTTATTGATCTATCGGCTAGTTGTATGCTTATTCTGGTTGGTTTCAATTCTCCAAGGTCTAGTTTAGTGTATAGTGAATACGGCATTAAATTTATACTAGCACCTAAGTCTGCCAATGCTTCTATTGAACTGAGACTACCCAGAAAACATGGAATTGTGAAACTTCCTGGATCAGATAGTTTTTCTGGTATCTTATTCAACAGCACTGCTGAACAATTAGCATTCATAGTAACAGCCGAGAGTTCTTCCATTTTCTTTCTATTTGAGATTAGATCTTTCAAGAATTTAGCATATCTAGGCATTCCTGAAATCACATCAATGAAAGGAAGATTTACATTTATCTGTTTAAACATATCCAAGAATTTGGATTGCTCGGCTTCAAGTTTTTCTTTCTTCATTTTACTCGGGTAAGGAAGTGGTGGTTGGTATGGTTTAACATAAGGTTTAGCCTTAACTGTGTTATCTTCATTAACCTTCTCAACTACCGGTTCTTTTTCCTTATCTTGATCAGGTTGTGGTTCTTGTGGAGTAGGAATGGCTTCATCAGAAGTTACAGGTATTTCAGGTGGTTTAAGTGTTGTGCCACTTCTTGTGGTAATGGCTTTAGCTGTTTCATTCCGGGGGTTAGCGTTTGTATCACTAGGTAGACTTCCCGGTTTTCTTTCACCTATTAACCTTGCTAGGTTACTTACTTCTTGTTCCAGATTTTGAATAGAAGCTTGTTGATTTCTAAATGCTTGAGCATTTTGTTCATTAGTTTGTTTCTGAGATGTGAAAAACTGCGTTTGAGTTTCAACTAGCTTTGTCATCATATCTTCTAAATTCGGCTTTTTATCATCGGTTTGTTGTGGTGGTTTGTTTTGAAAATTCGGTCTTTGCTGGTTATAAGTATTATTGGATACTTGTTGATTGCTAGGACCTTGTTGGTTGTTGTATGGAATATTTCGGTTATAATTCTGGTTTTGATTGTAAATTGGTCTTGGCGGTTGATAATTATTCTGATAATTATTTCCAGGCCTTTGGTTTATGTATGAAATATTCTCTCTTTGTTCCATTGTTAATTCAATACTGAGACAATCTTTTGTCAAATGTGGTCCTCCACACTGCTCACAACTAATTCGTATTGAGTGAATATCCTTAGTCATCTTTTCCATTCGTCTCTCCACAGCATCTATCTTTGCGGAAATGGAATCTAAGTCATGGCTAGAATCGACTCTAGCTGCTTTAGATGATCTAACGATATCTTTTTTCTTGGTGCCACTCATGTGAGTGGGAAGCAGTGTTATCAATAATTTTGTAAGCATCAGTTTCGGTTTTCTTCATTATAGAACCACCAGCTGCTATATCTATGTCTTTCCTTGTAGTGATGTCGCATCCTTGGTAGAATATTTGTACTATTTGACAGGTGTCTAAACCATGTTGCGGACATCCTCTTAACAACTTTCCATATCTTGTCCACGCCTCATATAGAGTTTCATTTGGTTTCTGTGTGAACGTAACAATTTCTGCTTGAAGTCTTACGGCTTTAGATGCAGGAAAGAATTGTTTAAGAAATTTGTCAACTAAAACATCCCATGTATCGATCGCCCCTTCAGGTAACGATTCCAACCAATCTTTGGCTTCTCCCTTTAAAGTCCAGGGAAATAACATGAGATATATCTGTTCATCCTCCACTTCTCGGATTTTAAATAGTGTGCAGATCCTATTAAAGGTACGTAGATGTTCATTTGGATCTTCCTTCGGCGCACCACTAAATTGGCATTGATTAGTCACCATGTGTAGAATTTGTCCTTTGATTTCATAATCTGGTGCATTAATGTCTGGATGAGTAATTGCGTGACCTTGGCCAGTGCGTTTAGCTCTCATTCGGTCTTCCATACTTAAAGGTTCCAGATTCTCCATAATTGAATTTGTTGAATTGGTATCACTAGATGATTCTGATTTAATGGTTCGTTCCTCAACAATCTCTGTTTGAATGATTGGTGGTTCCGGAGGAAAGTTTAGTGGTTCAGGATTTACGAACCGTTCCTGAATATTCTCCTGATTCTCAATTGTGAGGTCGGGTTCAAAAAATGGATTATCGGAAATTTGAACTGAAGTACTTGGTCGACTGGATGATGATTCTAAAGAAAAATAAACGGCGGTTATATTTGCTAAATGTCTTGATCTAGTTACAGGTGGTGAACGTACAAAAGGTGATGAACGTCTTGCTCGGTGCATTCACTGAATATCCTATTAGTTTTAAAAAGGAAAGAAAAATTATAATAAGTTATCCAACCAATAGACTTTTCTGATTTTGCCCACGTTTCGAATAGCCAAAAGATGCAGCAGAGGGGCAGGATTCGTTTGGTCTCAATATAATTGAGGACTGTTTGGCTCCAATAACCCGGTCCACGTACAAATCCAACTATTACTACGAACCAGAAAATTTTGATGTCTATCAATTTAACCACTTAAAATAAATTTTCGTAATTTTAAGAAATTTAGATAAGAAGTAGAATAAAAATCTATGTCCTAAAACTAGAATAGCGAGAAATAAGAAAGAAAAAGAGTTCGTCGGAAAAGTGTTGAAAAAGAAAAATGGTTGAAAAATAAAAGGTGACGGAAAAACAAAAGAAACTTATAAAAACTTAAAAATACTTGACTAACCTAACCTTATTACTACAACTAACTTAAAATTATAATCGTAAATTGAGATTACTAATTGGAATGATAATTGATACATAGTAAAAGGTGTCTAAAAATATTAAAGCTTACAAGAAAAACTAAATCCCAAATGGAAATAACTTAAAAAGAAACTAAAACTTAAAAAGGCGTCGCAAAATTCTAAAGCACCTAAATCTTAGTCTAAAGAAAAAGCACTTAAGGAATTCTACGGCAAAGCCTAAAAATCTAGGAGTAAAAATGACTATGGCAAAAACTAAGTTTAAAATTAAATATGAGCGAAAAAATACAAATATTACGCTACAATGATTAAAAAGGGACAAAATATAAAAATATACAAAAAGTTGTAAAAAGTACAATTTTTATAAAAATATTATTTTTATATTATTTATTTAATAAAACTATTAATTTAATATTTTAATTAAACTAATTAATACTAAATATATATAAATTAAATAAAAAGTAAAAGTAATTATAATAATAATAATTAGTTAGGGTTATAATAATAATAATTAATAATTAACCGTAATTAATGCAGTTTTAGGGCTTCCTGTTCGCGTGTCAGAGCAGCTCCGCGAGTCGCGGTATTTAAAACACCAAACCCCGCGAGTTGCGGGGTTCAGAAATTCAGATGACAGCTTATTTAAATTCGACGCGTTTTTCTTTATTTATTTATTTTTTTTTTCTGTTTTTATATAAATAAAAGATATTTAAATAAAACTTATATTTTTTATAAACTAAAATAAAAATAAAGAAACTTAATCAACTTAAATATTTAACAAAATCTTAAAAATACTTATATTTTTGTTTTTCTTTTTATATTTTCGAATATTTAAAACGTATTTTTACAAAAACGAATTTTAATAAAAGTTAACTAAAAATCTTTTTTTCTTTTTTTTTATATTAGCGTTGCGCTTCCGGCTTTTAAGAGAGTCCCCGGCAGCGGCGCCAAAAATACTTGATGTCAAAGCTAAGGTATACGAAATAGTTTATATTTTACTAGGAAAAACTATTAAATACGATACAATTTTACACAAGATATTTATTTATTTATAGAATGGATATACTTAAACCTTGCTACAACACTTATAGGCAGTGTACCTAATCGTACAGTAGTGTAGTTTTTAGTAAGTCCGGTTCGTTCCACAGGGAATCTTTTTTTTTTTTTTAAACAAAGCTCAACGCTATATTAGTTTACTTTTATAAAAATACAAATATATATATAAGTAATATTATTATTATAAAGGGGGGTTTTTACCGTTTAATGACCGGTTTGTCGATTTTAAAACTTTAGTCGCAGTTAAAACCTAATGTAAAATATTAAATAAATAAAAGACTTAATTTAAAGCGTGAAGTAAATAACGATAAATGAAATTACGAATAATAAAAATGCGATAATTAGAAGTGCAATTAAATATAAAATAAAGGAAATTAAATATGAAATAAAAGAATTATGCTTATTTAAACTTCCGTAATCATGATGTTTGACGTGTTGATTTTAGTTTTATGCCCATGGGTTAATTGTCCTCTGTCCTGGATTATTTAATATGTCCGTCTGGTTTTTGTCCATAACAGTCCATCAGTCATAAATATAAAGTGCGAGTGTCCTCGTCAAATTATCCTTATACCCGAAGTTAAATATTCCAACTAATTGGGGATTCGAATTGTAACAAGGTTTTAATACTTTGTTTAATGAATACACCAGGTTATCAACTGCGTGTAAACCAAGGTTTTACTACTTTGTTAGCAATTACACCAATTACCCTTGAATGTAATTTCACCCCTGTTTTAATTATTCTAGTGGCTATTAATCCATTCCCGTGTCCGGTTAAATGAACGATTATTCGTACATATAAATACCCCGCCCATCGTGTCCGATCGAGTGTATATGGTAATTTATAGGGACGCCCAATTGTAAATCTTTATATTAACATTAACAAACTTTCATTTAGTTAAACAAATATAAAGCCCATTAATAGCCCATAATCTAATTTCCACAAGTGTCGTTCTTTTGTCCAAACCCCAATTATGGTACAAAGCCCAATTACCCAATTTTAGTAATTAGCCCAACATCATGATTACTTCGTTTTAAATAAGCATAATAATAACTTAGCTACGAGACATTAATGTAAAAAGGTTGAACATAACTTACAATGATTAAAAATAGCGTAGCGTTACACGGACAGAATTTCGACTTACACCCTTACAACATTCGCTAACATACCCTTATTATTAGAATTATAATTAAAATTAAAATATAAATTATAAATATAAATATAAATTTTACGTATGAATGAGGAGGAAAAAAAAGATGATTTGCGATCAGAATTCGGTTGGCTTTATAGGCAGTTTTTCATTTTGGGGCTCCGCGACTCGCGGCCAATTTTGCCTTCAAACTCCGCGAGTCGCGGAGTTTACTTTTACAGCTCAGAACTTTTGGAGTCTTTCTTGCCGACGGATTTTATATATAAATATAAAATATAAATAATTAATATAATTATTTATATATTATATTATATTCTTGTGCATAGTAGACTTGTAATTTTTAGTCCGTTGCGTCGAGCGTTGAGAGTTGACTCATGTCCCGTTTCTGGATTTTCGAACGTCCTTGCGTACAATTTAATATCTTGTACTTTGCGTTTTGAATCTTGTACTTTTGTAATTTCGAGACGTTTCTTATCAATAATTGGAACCTCTTTGATTGTCTTTTGTACTTTTGAGCTTTTTGGTCGTTTGCGTCTTCAATTCGTCGAATCTGTCTTTTGTCTTCACCTTTTATTATTTAAACGAATATCACTTGAAAATAGAACAATTGCAACTAAAAGCTTGTCTTTCTTGAGGAATAATGCTATGAAATATATGTTCGTTTTTAGCATTATCAATATACCAATAGTACATACATCTAAGAGCTGTGTATTGTACGAGTACGAATACGGTTGCATACGAGTAGAATTGTTGATGAAACTGAACGAGGATGTAATTGTAAGCATTTTTGTTAAGTAGAAGTATTTTGATAAGTGTATTGAAGTCTTTCAAAAGTGTATAAATACATATTAAAACACTACATGTATATACATTTTAACTGAGTCGTTAAGTCATCGTTAGTCGTTACATGTAAGTGTTGTTTTGAAACCTTTAGGTTAACGATCTTGTTAAATGTTGTTAACCCAATGTTTATAATATCAAATGAGATTTTAAATTATTATATTATCATGATATTATCATGTACGAATATCTCTTAATATGATATATATACATTAAATGTCTTTACAACGATAATCGTTACATATATGTCTCGTTTAAAAATCATTAAGTTAGTAGTCTTGTTTTTACATATGTAGTTCATTGTTAATATACTTAATGATATGTTTACTTATCATAGTATCATGTTAACTATATATATATCCATATATATGTCATCATATAGTTTTTACAAGTTTTAACGTTCGTGAATCACCGGTCAACTTGGGTGGTCAATTGTCTATATGAAACATATTTCAATTAATCAAGTCTTAACAATTTTGATTGCTTAACATGTTGGAAACATTTAATCATGTAAATATCAATCTCAATTAATATATATAAACATGGAAAAGTTCGGGTCACTACAGTGATGGTACTGTTGGTGTTGCTGATGGTGGTACTGTTTATGCTACTGGTGCTGCTGCTGGTGTTTGTAACCTTTGCACCATATTCTCCAAAGCCACTACCCGAGCGCGAAGCTCGTTCACTTCTTCTATTACACTGGGGTGATTGTCGGTTCGGACGAGCGGATAAATAAAATCTAGAATTTGGTGTAGTATGTAATCGTGACGAGATACTCTAAAAATAAGAGAGAAAATGGTGTTTCGGATAGGTTCGCCGGTAAGTGCTTCAGGTTCTTCGCCAAGAGGGCAATGTGGTAGATGGAAGGGATCACCTTCTTCTTGTCTCCAATGATTAAAGAGGCTACGAACCCATCCTCAATTCATCCAGAATAGATGATGACTAATTGGTTGATCCATTCCGGTCACACTGCTTTCGGAACTTGAGTGGGATTCCATTTCGGAATCCGAGGGACTTGAACTAATGACGAATTCCATTTCGTACGATTGAATAAAGAATTTTTCGATATGAAATGATTTTCCGGCTATCGGGTGGTATTCTAATTATATAGAGCAAAAGGTTTCGTAGATTACGGAGGAATTTACGGAATATGTCAGGCAAAGTTTACAGTAACAGATACGCTAAGATATGAATTAGCAGATACGCTAAGATATGAATTTTGTCTATACACTATTCATGCAATCAATGCAATAAGATGTGTCTAGACTAAGAATGATAAGCAGGTAATTTTCGACAAGAATGATGAGCAAAACTTTTGAAATGCAGACACGGTCGAAGTCCAGACTCACTAATGCATCCTAACGACTATCAGTTAGACACACTAATGCAGACCTGGTTCGCTAAGACCACCGCTCTGATACCAACTGAAAGGACCCGTTCATATACATTATAAACGATTCACAATAGTTGATTACATCGCGAGGTATTTGACCTCTATATGATACATTTTACAAACATTGCATTCGTTTTTAAAAGACAAACTTTCTTTACAACGAAAGTTGACAGCATGCACACCATTTCATAATACATCCAACTATAATTGGCTTAATAATAATCTTGATGAACTCAATAACTCGAATGCAACGTCTTTCAAAATATGCCATGAATGACTCCAAGTAATATCCTTAAAATGAGCTAATGCACAGCGGAAGATTTCTTTAATACCTGAGAATAAACATGCTTTAAAGTGTCAACCAAAAGGTTGGTGAGTTCATAGGTTTATCATAACAATCATTTCAATATATTAATAGACCACAAGATTTCCGTTTATAAATATATGTACACTCGCAAGTGTATAAAAGTATTCTATAAGTTGTAGGCACCCGGTAACAAGCCTTAACGTTCATGTTTTACCCTCTGAAGTACACCAGATCAGGTGTGTTTAAAATAACCTCGAAGTACTAAAGCATCCCATAGTCAGGATGGGGTTTGTCAGGCCCAATAGATCTATCTTTAGGATTCGCGTCTACCGTACATAGACAAGTAGTTTAATGTTACCAAGCTAAGGGTATATTTCTGGTTTAAACCCACATAGAATTAGTTTTAGTACTTGTGCCTATTTCGTAAAACATTTATAAATCAGCGCATGTATTCTCAGCCCAAAAATATATATAAAAGGGGAGTAATGAAACTCACAATACTGTATTTCGTAGTAAAAATACATATAACGTCATTTAACAAGTGCAAGGTTGGCCTCGGATTCACGAACGTATCAATATTGATATTCAATATTGCAGGAAAGTACGTAGACGCAACGGAGATGATAAACACTAGATTGACCTCACGAGCATACCCATGAACCATACCCATCACCTCCATAGCTATAACCCATAATTTCCTTAGCTTCGACTCATTCAAAAAAAAAACTATTTTGAAATCACTCGGACAGCACTCCGTCGTAATATTTTATGTATACTAATAATATCTTGAAATAATACAGAGCAAATATATATATATATATATATATATATATATATATATATATATATATATATATATATATATATATATATACATAAATCGATTGATAGAGTTTAGAGAAATATATTTTCAAGTTTCTATGAAATAATAAAACCTATTGAATTCTATTTATAATAGATTTTTGAATTATTAAAGTGAATTATTAAAGTATGAATTATTAAAGTGAATTATTAAAGTGAATTATTAAAGTATGAATTATTAAAGTGAATTATTAAAGTATGAATTATTAAAGTGAATTATTAAAGTTAAAGTAAAGTAAAAGTAAAAGTAAAGTAAAGGTATAGTTATTATTATTATTATTATTATTATTATTATTATTATTATTATCATTATCATTAATTAGCATTATTATTATTGCTATTAATATTGTTATTAATATTATCATAAATCTTAACCTTAATAATAATATAATGATATTTGTATAAAAATGAAATTTACTATGTTATGATTATGATCATAATATTACTAAGATGAGCATATGGATATAAAAGGTTATAAAAATATTAACACGATGCATAGAAGTATATGTATATAAAAGATTAGGAATACCGATATTATTATGAAAATGATTAAAATTATCATTTATATTATGTTATTATTATTTTCATCAAATATTATTATTAGTATCATTTATAATTATTAGTAATATTATTATTATCATTATTATTACTAGCATTATACTATTAGTATTATTATTAATATGATCATTAAAATATCTATTAAAAACTATAATTATTATTAAACTTACCATTATTATTAAATATATTATTTTTGCTAAAACTATCATTTTTACTTTATCATTATTTCTAAAACTATCATTATTAGCATTATTATGAAAAGTATCATTTTAGTAAAAATATTATTTTATTAAAAATTATTATTATCAATATTATTAAAAATAACATTTTTAGTAAAATTATGATTTTTATTACTATTAGGATTATTATTATTATTATTATTATTATTATTATCATTATTATTTTTAGAGACATTATTATTATTTTAATCACTATTATTATTATTATTATTATTACTATAATTAATATTTTATCAGTATTATTATTATTATTAATATTATCATTATAATCGAATACAACCTTTGTTACTATTATTGATATAAAAATATACTTATAGTAATATTACATATAAGTATGTACTAATCATATTAACATTTTTAACAAATTAGGTATTTTTAATATATATATTGATATAACTATATAAATATTAATCATTTTAAATATATACACAAATTAAATATATATATAATATATAATTTAAGATATAATATATAAATCTGTTTGATTACGATTATATGTGTTAATATATATACAAATGATATAGGTTCGTGAATCCGATGCCAACATTGCACTTGTTCAGTGTCGTCGTATGCATATTTTTAGTACAAGATATCGTATTGTGAGTTTCATTTGCTCCCTTTTTAAATTCTTTTGCAATATATATTTTTGGGACTGAGAATACATGCGCTGCTTTTATAAATGTTTGACGAAATAGACACAAGTACTCAAAAATTACATTCTATGGTTGAATTATTGAATCGAATATCACCCTTTTAGCTTGGTAACCTAAGAATTAGGGAACAGACACCCTAATTGACGCGAATCCTAAAGGTAGATCTACGGGCACTAACTCCCCCCATACTGGAAAATGGTATGCTTTAGTACTTCGAGTTTATATTATACAGATGGATTTCTGTTTTGGGGATATTCTATATGCATGATGTTAATGTCAGTTACCGGGTGTTCAATCCATATGAATGATTTTTAAACACTTGCGAGTGTATGATTATTGAATAAAGGAAATCTTGTGGTCTATTAAAATAATGGAAATGATTGTTTATGATAAACTAATGAACTCACCAACCTTTTGGTTGACACTTTAAAGCATGTTTATTCTCAGGTATGAAAGAAATCTTCCGCTGTGCATTTGCTCATTTTAGAGATATTACTTGGAGTCATTCATGACATATTTTAAAAGACGTTTCATTCGAGTCATTGAGTTCATCAAGACTAATATTAAGTCATTCATAGCTTAAATATATTATGAAAGGATATGCATATCTGTCAACTTTTGATGTAATGGAAGTTTGTCTTTTAAAAACGAATGCAATGTTTGTAAAATGTATCATATAGAGGTCAGAACCTCGCAATGTAACCATATGTTATTGTATTTGTCCTTATGGATTAGGACGGGTCATCTCAGTTTAGGCTTATGAACTCATGTCGTCCTACATACGATTAACTACTAGGTTCTTGTGTGTCATCATCAAAATAAAGTGATTAACCTTTGAATATTATGAATTGAATCTTAACCAACACCACGAATCGGGATTAAACCAATGAGCGGTAACGACTAATTAAGAATTTTTTTTCCTTCCGTGTCACAACTTATAGAAACATTATATTTATATATTCGAAAACCTTCAATTATATTATTTTTAGCTTTTTCCATAATTTAAAAGTGTCACGTCTTAGACTATTCTTAACCACGCATGTGACATCTCAGGCAAATTGTACACTTTTTGGTGAAAATGGATTTTTGACTGTGACTGTAGTTGACCTTCATTAATCCAATAGGTCAAGTTCTTGTGTTAAATATTGATAGGATGGTGTGGTAAAATCTAACTGAAAATTGAGTAGAAAAAATAAATTAATATAAAAATATATTTAATATTAATTCATGAATAGTTGCTTTTTGTGTCAAGATTCAATTAAAAAAAGACTAACGGTACCCTCCGTATTCTTCTCACGTCGGGTTAAAAGCCGTCAAGGTTCATCAGTCTAGCCACCACATCTAACGCCTATCATCTGACGCGCAGATACAATCAGTCTTAGAGTAGTATGAATTACATTGTTATATCGTGGTTGTAGTCGATTTTGAATTATCACTGTAAGCCTTGGATTGTTGAAGTGGTTGAATGGAAGCCCTTGTTGATTCATAAACCTTGTAGAATCATCTCGAAAGGATTCGGGATCTTATACAAAAACCAAACCATTCCGGCTGTAAGTAACTAGAGGAGAGGTGAATAGTTACTTAATACGATTTTTAAAACTTTTTCAATGATCAACAAGATTTGAACAATCCTTGATCAACTTAATCAACTCAAACTCAATGTGTGTAGTGTTTATGTTTGATGTAATGTGGAATGTAAAGTGAAGAACATAAACACAAAAATTTATAGTGGTTCGAGTAATCCAACTTAATCCACTCCCCGATTCACTAATCGGGAGTTTTGCTTTATTAAGCCTTTTTCTCCAAATCCAGTGGAGATCTGATTTACAAGTTTTGTACTCCTTTGTAGACAACAAACCTAATCCTTCTATCCCTTCTAAAGATTACCTCCAACTTAGATCAATTTGTCTTCACACTTCACCTTGGACAAGTATTAATCCCCAATGAAATTAATCAACTTCCGAGTATTAATACATGAGTGCAGTAAAGGCATTCATGAGATCGGGCAACTGAGTGTAAGCAATCCTTCTTCCTTTAGCAATCTTTCTATCGCTGGAGAATTGTATGTTGTAGTTGATCCTGAGATTTTGAGTTTTTGGAGGGTTGTAAACTTTCTTTCCTCTTGATTCCACATCCTTGGTCCTTGCCATTTCCTATATAATAACTCTTTAACTCATCGTATAAATGACACAATTGTGTAATCAATTTTTTGGAAACTTAGTTAACATGAATACAAGATTGTTTTAATGTTAACTTTCTTCACATTCTCACCCTCTTTTGGTGGGAACGTGTTTGCAATCATATGAACGCTTATTCTCATAACGTTCATATGTGACAATGATTTGCAAACTTGGCTATCATCAATACATAGTGTTTCGATGTTAACATTCTTCTCATTCTCACCCTCTTTTGGTGAAAATGCGTTCGCACTTTAGATTAATAGTGATTTTCATCATATTCACATGTGTTAGCGTTTTGCAAGCTTGATTTTTATCAATACACGAGTGTCTTGATGTTTTCATTTTCTACATTATTACACTTCATTAGTGACAATGTGCTTGCAACATGTGAACAATGAACTTACGAAAACCTAATCTAGTTGTATGATGAACCCTAGAATTCATAATTTGAATTGATGCATTGTTAATCATGATTTCAACGATTTTAAAAGTTTTCAAGAACACATTTGATTATTAGCATCAATTTAAGTTTTAGAATCTTCTAGTTAGGGTTTCTTCAAACAATTTTTGAAGATTTTATCATACTGACACAATTGAATGAAGGGAGTTCATGGATTAATCTTACCGAGAGTGAAGATTAAGATTGAGTGAGAGCAGATTCTTCAGCGCGGTTTGAGGTCTTGAGCGTGAGAGAGAATGAGTGAAATTGATTTTGAAGGGAATAAAAAATGAAAGCTTGAAGTAAGAATAAAAAGCCATCTAGACCCATGCGGTCGATCTGGGATCGACCGTGGGTTTAGCCGTGGAGGGAAAGGGCTTGGCGGTTGAGCATACGATCGACCGTGGTTCGATCGTACAGCTTCTGATGGAGGTTTTTGTGCGTTTCTTCATGTCGAGCGCGTTTTGGTGATTTTCTCGTTCTATAGGATACTAGAGGACAAGTTTTCTTTGCTTAACATTGTATGATCACATCCAACCAATGTTTCATCATCAATGACACGTATGTAGGCACGTTTATATATATATATATATATATATATATATATATATATATATATATATATATATATATATATATATACACACACACACACACACACATATACTATATTATACACATAAGGCACTTTGACCTACATCTAGTATGCAATAAGATTCCTTCATCTTTTCAAGTCAAGCATTCATTCCTAGGCTAAGCATAATCACATTAAGTATCCTTTATAATCACTTTGAGAATGTGCTATTCAAATTAGTAACACATTGACTAATGTTCTTAAGAAACATTAAGTTTTAGATGCACTATCCTCTTTCCTTCTTGTTTGATCATTGATTCTCAATGATCCTTAAATTACCCAACCCTCAACTTATCTCTTCCATTGAATTGCTAGATTGGTTTATCTTTTCTAAGTGTTCAACTTTCCTAATGATTGACATTGGACTTAGAGTACTTTGTTTGTGCCTACTAGAGTTGTGACGAGATTTCAAAATAATTTTGTCTTTACAACAATTTTTTGTCATTTAAAAACCTTTTCAAATAATTGTTTTCATCAATTAAAACTTTGTTGAATTGATTAACCTTTGGTAATTCTTTTTTCAACAATTTTAGTTTGTTACAACTTCTAATATACACAAATTTTATCGTTTTGTACTCATCTAGCAATTCTTCATAATTAGAAGGATAGAATACATGTACCTCATCGCTTTGAGCACTTGAGTTCTCGCCTTCTTCTCCTTGGAAGCAAGATTCAACTTCATCTTCACTATGCTCATCTTGACTTGGAGAGTACCTTGAAGCCATGAGACAAAAGTCTTCATCTTCATCTTCATCTTGAGTATCTATCCAATTCCCTCCAAGACGTTCAAGTCTTGTTAACTCTTCTTTGAACCCATTCTTCTTCAAGCAACTTGAAGTTTCTTCAATTTGAGGGCATAGTGTATCCCAATATTCCTTTGCACTTTCACAAGAAAGCATTTTGATCCTTTCTTCACTTGAAAGAACTCTATGAAGTAGTGATATAGCATCAATTTGCTTTAACACTTTGTTCATTACTTCACCATTTTGGAATGTAGAGTTCACCACATTTAAAGATTCTTGAGGAACAAGGTTTCCTCCCTTGATGATCCTCCATATGTCATAATCCTTTGATTTTACATAGATTACGAATCTTATTTTCCAAACATAGACATCCTTTCTATCAAAGATTGGTGCTTCTCTAGCCAATCCTTCAAGGTATGACATTGTTTGAGTTGATCCCAAGAACGTTTGACTCGGATTTTTGCACAAATTGATTTTTGACTCAATAAAAAATGTTTCTAGAGCAAAGGTTCGAGCAACCGCTTCGATACCAATTGTAAGTAACTGGCGGGGTGAATAGTTACTTAATACGATTTTTAAAACTTTATCGATGATCAACAACATTTGAACAATCCTTGATCAACTTAATCAACTCAAACTCAATGTGTGTAGTGTTTATGTTTGATGCAATGCAGAATGTAAAGTGAAGAACATACACACAAGGATTTATAGTGGTTCGGGTGGATGTTAACTAATCCATCTTAATCCACTCCCCGAATCACTTATCGGGAGTTTTGCTTCACTAAGCCTTTTTCTCCAAATCCGGTGAAGATCCGATTTACAAGTCTTGTACTCCTTTTTAGACAACAAACCTAATCATTCTATCCCTTCGAAAGATTACCTCCAACTTAGATCAACTTGTCTTCACCTTGGACAAGTACTAATCCCCAATGGAATTAATCAACTTCCTAGTTCACTTTAAGAAAAATGATAGCTAAGCTAGCATATGCTTCTAGTTACAAAGTACAAGACTCACCCTTTCTAGCGATGAAGATCCTAAGACAATTCAAAGGATAATACAACACTAAGTAAACTCACAAAGATAGCAATTTGGTAGTAAGTTTACAACCCTTCTACAATCTATGAGATCATAGAACTTCTCTTGCTAATCACAAAAATATATACGATTTATGATCTTGTAATTCTCTGATGAATTTTGAGTTGAAGCATGCAAGAGGGTCCAATCTTCAAAGCTCTCCAAGTCTTGGTGTTTATAGAAAGAGAGAAAAAATCTGGCCGTTGTTGCAGCTGAGCACACTGTCGATCGTGGGTCGACCGTAAGCGGTACAGTCCAAAACATATATTCGTTGTATAGCCGTTTGAATCAGTTTTGAACAAAAATCTTTGGACTCTTTACTTCATTTAATACCTGCAAAAGATACCCAACATCCTATACAAGTACTATATGCATTAAGTATTCATTTATCTTGGATGTAATGCCTTGATAGTGACTTGTCATGTTCAAAGTGGTAAGTCTAACATTCTTGGGTACAAGTCATGATAGTCATTTGAGGCAATCTCAGTTTTGTCATAATCGTTTGTTTGTAATTAACACACTGGTTAAAGTCCTATTGGTTGATCAACATGTCATTGATGACAATAACTCACTTAATTACAAAGAACATTAATATTCATCTTTAAGCTTGTTTGTGGATTAATCAAGTGTGTTCATAATGTCTTAACAAGTGAAACAAGTAATATCAATTAAGTATGTTGTAAGACATTAAGTTAATCAAGACTAGACCATTCTTAAACTTGTTTCTAGACTTAAGCAAATTCCATACCTGTGTTAATAATTCTTTATCCATTTAAGACCACTAGATTATGACTCTTTAATTGTTATCCAAGTAGCATAAGTATATATTGAAGTAGTCTAAATACAAGTTGATGGTTTTTCAACTTGTAGCACATAGCAAGACAAAATTCATACATATATATATATATATATATATATATATATATATATATATATATATATATATATATATATATATATATATATATATATATATATTAAGTAATTATTAGCAAGTTGGTATTTAGCACATAGTCAAATAATACTCATGTATTAATAGCAAGTAGTCAAGTAATACTTAAGTAATGACTAGCAAGAGATCACTAATTAATCTAGGATTAAACATATAGTGATCACATAGCATTGTACCAAGGTTATGTAAGTTTACTTGCAATGTGGCATTTGTAAGATTAATGTATAAGTATACATTAATGTCCAACACATGTACAAGGACGGATCAACTCTTGGTTGGGACTTGATAACCGTCCTAAGTATGCCTAGATACATTTTATGAGCACTTGTTTTCCTGTAACACTTATGTGTTATTCTTAATCAATGCTAAATCATCATTAAGTTGTCATTAGGTATGATTAACCAAGATTAGCGTTCTAGTGACCAAAACTCTTTTGGGTGCGAAGGAGGCAACTATTTTAAATATGTTTAAACAAGTTTCATAAATTATAGATGTCCCGAAGTGCTCAAACTTTATTTGATCAAACGTTTGGACATAACCTTCTGCGATCGACCCACGGTTGACCGTGGGGTCGACCGTGCACACCTGGTTTCATAAACCAGGGTACAGCACTTCCATAGTCTCACATGCGGTCGATCGTGGACCAAACCGTGTGGCTTTTAAGCTTTATTTGGTTTTGGTCTTTTGCTAGAGTAAGTGTGGATTAGTGAACTTGTATATTTATGTCAAGATGTCTACCACCACCTTTAGTTATGTGCATGTGTCATCATCAAAACACTTATTGTCGTTGGTTAACATTAATATAATCGTTAATCATAAACCCACATTCTCCCCCAATACCGGCCAAGTGGAGGTTGTGTCGGGTCTTATTCAACGGTTCCTTTACAAGTTTGTTCAAGATGTTTTCGTAATGTAGAATTACCCGAAATACCTAGGAACTTCAAACAACTTCTACAACGAGCTCTTTCTTGACCATCGTTCATTACGTACAAGTTCATTTAGACCAAATGTCACCTTTTCGGCTCGTATTTTTAATTCGGTAACATAGTTGTTGGTGTAACGATGTGAAGATTTTCCAACGGAACCAGAACTGGAAGCTTGTGAATTATCCATTATAGGATTAGTAAGTAGGGTTCAGAGAGTAATTATAGTGTAATTAGAGTGTATTTAGCGATTTAGATAGAATGAAGAGAATTAGATGGTGTGTTTTCAACCAAAGCCAATATAATCTATTTTTACTACTCTTGTGGGGGTAAACGTCAATCTGCAAAAAAAACGCCTATAAACGGCTATTTAAAATAAAACCGACGCAGGCAAAATATCTGAATTTTTATTTAAAAAATCCGGTTTTAATTCAAAAAAAAGCTCGGTTGTATTCGGCCGTTAGAATCCGAATGGAACCGGTTGGATCCAAGAACCGATTCCAGATCTTGTCAAATCCGTTTTTTGAATTTCGGGTAGTTTTTTTCGGATCCGAATTTTATGTGCATATAGTCCTAAGGATTACGTTTAAGCATTCCATATATAAGTTAATTCCATATTTATATTTAATATTTGACATTAAGAACACTAATACCAAAATTATATAAGGAAATTCGACATTAAAAGGGAAATATTTAAGAAATCCATTTAATTCAAAAAAAATTTAAAACTTAAAAATATTATATATTTAAACTTAGCCTTAAAAACTACGTTTAACATTCTCCTATTTATAATATTGTTTTGCATTAAAAAATGTGGAAGAATTGGAAAACGGAAATTAATTTTGGTATTTCAACCCTTGGTAGAAGTTTCATAGATATAGAAAGTTTCTTGTAAGTCTTCAAAATGTGCACTAAATCATCAATTTGACTACATGCTTATATTAATGTGTATATCAACGTTTTACTTGTGTTAATATAAGTTTTCTGAAGTTAAGTACCCTTTATTGAGCAAGTATTCCCATTACTGCAATTTATATATCAAATATCATGGCTTCCATTGGTACTATTCTTTCTTATGCATACCAGATTATTACATGAAAATAGGGGTGTTCATCGGTTCGGTTTTCGGTTTGTTCGGTTTATTCGGTTCGGTGTATTCGGTTTTGAAATTTTTTTAGGCAAAACCGAAAACCGAACCGAAAACCGAATTCAAAGTTAAAACCGAACCAAACCGAAAACCGAATTCAAATTCGGATTCGGTTTGGTTTTCGGTTAAAACTGAATATTATGAAAAAACTGAGAACGTTGGTAGTTTAATTGTGGCGATACTGATGTCTTAGTCATTTATATCCTAAAACAATGACGTATTATTAAATTATCAAGAATTCGATGATTTATTAATATTTATAGCTTAATTATGACGTTTACTGCTTCTGTTATTGAGAAAAAGAACATAATAATTTAAGTAACATAATTATAATGTGAGCTACAAAATCTTCAAATAGGTGAGAATATATTTTATTGATTGGATCCCAAATTATGATGACACTAAAACATAAATATACAAATTAAATATATAAAAATTTTGAATTCGGTTTTGAAATCGGTTTTCGGTTAAACCGTATTCAGAATTTTCAAAACCGAAAACCGAACCGAAAACCGAATTCAAATTCGGTTTCGGTTTGACGCGATCCGAAAACTGTTTATCAAATTCGGTTTGGTTTTTTTCCGGTTTGGTTTCGGTTTGGTTTTCGGGTTCCACGGTTTCAAACCAAATACTGACCACCCCTACATGAAAAGACTTTAAAAAAGATACGCGTTATAGTGACAGAAAGACAAACAACTGTGACAGTGTTGACAATTAATAACTATCTTAAAAGATTAGTTGCATTGACTAATCTCTAAAAATTTCATCAAAAAAAGCTACATGCACATACTATCATGCACATTTCGAAATAAATTAACGTATCAAGCGTGAACTCATCATTTATCTATTTTTTTTTTTTATAATTATGCACAAATAAGAAATTATACAATTTGGCTTCATGTGCTGTTTCAATTTTTTATTTGTGTACACATCTTTCAATTTTTTTTTATTTTTTTTTTGGGTAAGCAAGGAAACCCTCCTATGAACGAGCACATTGGCTCCCCCATAGAAGGTAAAACCTTGGGTAATCAAGTCCCTGAGCGCGAGACCTGGTACCGGGTGAATTGCGCATTATGCGCACCCTCTAGTCACACTCCCTTTTTGAATAATTTGGCATAGCAAGGAATTGAACCCGGGTGGTGTGCTTCATTGGGCAACTCGGTGGCCACTCAGACAAGCCTGAATGGTTCTTTCAATTTTTTAATTGCATTGATAATATGTTACGTTGCTAATTTTGTTACCAAAACTCACAAATCTTACGGGTCTTATGTTTACCTCTTAACTGAATGGTTCAACGCTCGCTGAACCTTCAGCATTCAGAGCGTTTGTTGCTAAACCATTCAGAGCCGTAATCCCTCTTAACCATTAAACATCTCAATTTTATTTAATATTCTCTTTAAATTATATAAAAAACACTTATTAAACAACTATATTGTAGTTTTTATTCACGTCAAAGGTATATAAATTAATTTTACATCATTAATATTAACCATTCAGCGTTTAATCATTTACTTTTATCAAATGCACAATAGACTAGTATTAATATTTATATTTAATATATATATATATATATATATATATATATATATATATATATATATATATATATATATATATATATATATATATATATATATACTATCAAATCAATATAAGTAATAACTAATTGATTTCAAAGGCCAAAAGTAATAACTAAACAAAAGTAACGGTGTTAAACGAAATATTTTATATAAAATATACTCCCTCCGTCCCGAATTAATTGTCCAGTATTCTTTTTTGGAACGTCCCAGATTAATTGTCCACTTTCAAATATAGAAAGTAAATTTGATAAAGTTTACAATATTGTCTCTAATGAATTAATTAAATTACAAAGGTGAGAGAGATTTCTAATTAATTAGTTGAGGGTAAAACAGTAAAGTAAGAAAAAAGTACAGAAAAAGTACAGTGTGATAATGACATTTCTTAAACTGTGTGTTTTTTGTCTGGGGACAATTAATCTGGGACGGAGGGAGTATATGGATGAGTCCGGTCTCATCTCCCCAAATGTACCTGCAACTCATCTCTTCCCCTTTTCCCTTTAAACTCCAAATCACTTCACAAAACCAAATTTACCATGAACTCACAATGAAATTACACTAAAATACTACTGTAGTATTTTGACGAAATTCACCGGTTACACGTGCCACCAGTGATTATAACATAGATCCGCCCCCGTGTACAATCCATTTTGACTGTTCTTGATTTGATATAATGAATTAAATTTTACGTAAAAACTGCTAGGAATATGCTAGTAATAGTAGTTCATAGTTGGTATTTCAATAATCATTTAATCTTGAGGAAAGTAGCTTAAACAACATATATCCTTTAAATAAAAATTTTGTTAAATGACATTGAACTTCATCTATATCAAATTAATCTCTAGTCATCTGATGCACAACTTTGATTTCCGAACTTCTTTTGTTATAAAATTACATCCCCCCTTTTTTTTTTTTTTTTTCTTCAATTCAATTTTGAGCTGCATTTCAGTTCAAGGATGAAAAATAGGCAACACCAACTAGCTCACGCCAATAACCTAACAATCCGGTTGATGCCATAAACTGATCCATCTTCACCCCATAATAAATCAATTAGGAGGTACCAACTAGACTCAATTTCTCTTTCTAGTTCTTGATTTTGAAACTCGGGTCAATCAAATGTGTGTAAAGTAAAATAAGCAAGAGATATTGGACGTAGACGGCAATATCATGCTACCAATCAATATGATGACACCTACTAGTATAATCTTACTTCTACGTTATACATTATTATGTACCAAGAATATGCTTAAAACATTTTAAAAGGTAATATTACTGTTTATACAGATATACAAAAAGAGAGAGAGATGGAGATAAACCTCTAAGAAATAACTTATTCCACAAAGTAAGACTTAAGCCAATAGGGTGGGTAGTAGTAATAATCAAATAAAACCCCACAAGACAAGTTGAGGGCATATGCATTCAGGTAGATCTGGGTGGGTTCGAATCACCATCTTCCTAGAAAGGCAAAGATGATTGCCTCCCTAGTTGCTCTTACCAGTTTCCGAGCTCACAGATCTTTCACTTGCTAGTTTTTATTTTTTATTTTTTTATTGAATATAACCATTTATTCTTCATTTACCCAAACTGATTATCCAGACATACCAAGGGTTCTATCAACCATGACAATGTTAAGGTGGCGACACTGCCTATTATGAAAAATGAATTGATAGTATATAAAACAAGACATCTAAGACCCCTTTAACGGTACCGTGTTGAGGTGTGTGTGCTCCAACACGCCTCCAACACATGGATAATGAGGCGTGTTGGGGTGCGTGCTAGCGGCGTGCGTGCCAAGTGCATGGGAAGGAAACCAGCGTGTTCCATTTTTGCTTTTTTTAATTGGTCAGTTTTTATTTATTTATTATTTTTTATCCACTATTTCACCCAACTTCCAATCAGATTTTAACACATCACCCAACACGCCACTTAACATTCCACCTCATTACACACCGGTCTGACAGCACGCTCATCAAGCACCCCACCCCCACCCAGCAACACGTCAAAACGCCCTTCGATAAAGATGGTCTTAGGTGGTGTGATGCTAAAAGCTCTGGAGATCTATTGGAATCTCTATAGAGTGGACATAGAGGGTAAAATCACTCTTTCCTCACTGGCACCGAGCATCTTTCGTTTTAAGATATTATGACGACTCACTTTTTCCAATCCACATCCCAACGAGAATTCAAAAGCACCAAGAACACAAATTTGAAATTAAAGTTTCTGTAGCATGTTCACGTAAACAATAATTAATTCCTTCAATGCGAGTTCACGTGAACAATTATTAATTCCTTTTATGTGACCTTAATAATCCGTAAATGATAAATATGTTATTTAGCGAGAGGCTTTTTGCATAATGGTACGTACGAGTAGAATATCTGTTCATGACGAATACATGTTCATGACGGCGTGTTAATCAAAGGTCTCACAGTTAACAGTTACGCCCTCTATATGAAATGTTTCAAAGCAATCGCATTTAATTTTATTAAAAAATTGACTTTCAAAACATAAGTCAATAAATCCCAAAATAAGTAAATCTGTTGTGATAGTAACCACAAACCAACAGTATTAAATAGTTGTAAAAGTTTTAAATGCAATAATAAATAATGTTTTAATAAAGCATGCTGACTCCACGGCCAGACCAAACATCAACACAGCGGAAGACTTTACCTCTTAAGGACCTGAGAATAAAACACGCAAAATAGGTCGACAATAATGTTGGTGAATCTACAGGTTTAAAGGTTGCAACAGTATCTGAAAAACAGTTATCAGAAAAATAGTTCAAGTTCATTGACCACCAGATTTTACAAGTACAACTCCAAATTGCGAAACGTTTACATAATCTATGAGCACCTGAATACTAGCAATGACCAGAATATAGAAACTACTACACTCCCTTTTACCCCATAAAAACGTTATACACTTGATCGAGTGTATCTAATGTTCAAAGTAAATGAGCCAAGGTTAATATTGTTTGGGCGAGGTTTGTCTAACCTAACGGATCCGTCCATCTAATTTGTGCTTACCCGAAGGTAATAAAAGTATTCAAGCTAGAAGCTTTGTGATCAAACTCAATATGTATAATAAGTTCAGGTGTCAACATAAAAGCATTTAGATTAACGTCAGACGTATGTATATGAATTTAGTAAAGGAAGATAAAAGGCACTGCAGTATCAGCAAAAATATACTGCAACAAAAGTGTTTAACATATAATCGGTTAAGAAGATGCTAAATAGTCCCACAACAAAAAAAGATGATGTACGAATATAAACCTCCATTAATTCCAAATTAACATACGTATAGTATATAGTAAGAAACTAAAACTTAGTTATAATAACAAAGAACTATGAACTAGGAAAGATCAGTTACTCGGTTTATGCTTGATGAAAGTAGAGTTGCACAAGGAACAAACTTGATAACAGAAGCCATGATTCATCCAGACTCAAATTCATTAAAATGTACATGTTTTTTAAATATGCATCATCCGTGACTCTACATGATGCACAAAGCGAACATGTAACACCGGTCTTATAAGAACAAACCTTTCTTTGGAATCAACCTGAAACAAGCCAGATGTTAGAATGACACTTTACTCCAAAAACACGATCAACGACGGGGAAGCAAACGGTAAAACCAACCAATGATCCTCTCAAATAAAACATGAATTTTTGTTAACAAAACAAATTAGAAAATATCCAATAGCACCAACCATACAGGGTAAGAACCCAATTTCACAGTCAGCACAGTACCAAATACAACAATATGAACAAGTGGACTTTGGTCACTTTCGTAAATCTCCGCTGATGATACAAACTGCACCAATGCACAGTCAAACATCTTAATGTCCACAACTTTTCATTATACATAAACCACATCAAGCTCCACCTTTATGAACCATCATTATCACTGACCTTTATTAATAAACGCCTTTCCCCTTGTATTATACAAACCACACTCCATTGCAATATCACTATATATCATTTAGGAATCTTTTGTGCAGAAGATGCTATACAATAACTTTGTTAAATGAACCAAAAGACTAGCTATATGAACACAATAAATGAAATAACAACTCAATCTCCAAATAATTAAAAATATAATGAAATAACAACCCAATCTCCAAATAATCAATATAATGAAATAACAACTGAATCTCCAAATGATACAACTCGGTTTCCATCAATAACTGAGCTAAAAAGTACGAGTTTGTATCGCAAAATCATACAACACAATGAATGATCACACACAGCTTACTAAATGGATAACATGATAGACCGGTCCGTAACTATTGACAAACAAAACTTTTCACAGTGAAAGTAGTATGTAACCCTGTTGGTAGGGACAAAAAAGCTAAAATATTGATTAAAAGCAGGAGGCCCAGAGGAGCAACCCGATAGACTGTTTGGGATACACAATCATGTTATACAGACACAACTGAACTAGCATTCTAACAAGGCTCAAAGAGCGTTTTTTAAATTGCTTATAGCTTATATTATTTGTTAGGACCCTTTTTTCACCTCGTATAGATACTTAAATACTCGGGACCGACCTCGATGAATTTGAGGCACGTCTAATATTTTATGAGAGCTAACCAAATACAAATTCGGTTAATACAGTTTTTGAAATTTAGAATTGTAGTAAGACCAAGTTGAATCTACAATCTACATAACTTATTTTCTTGTAGCATATCATTAGATGCTAATGCATAATGTATGTTATATATATACATGTATAATGTAAATGGATCGTAATATTAATGAAGAAATTTGGTACCTTTACACCGTCCGGATTAATGTTTGCAGGCTGAATAATCCTGTTGATACTAGATGCACATTGCTTGCGGTACGCCCACACACACACAATCAAACAATAAAACAATCACAAACACGCACAGGCACAAGCCACACCTGGGAGGAGAACCCGGCCAAAAACGACGCCGTGCGATCCCCTCCCAAACACCAAAAAATATCTCCTTTTATTAACATCAGGTACGACCTGCCATGCGAGCGCACCCAGCATGGCAAAGGCCAATTAACAGACAAACTATATACATACTGTATCTATATCTATATAAATCGCTAGTTAACCTTACATCACAGTACAAACCTGATAGCAGACTTAATACTGCAATTCTTCATCACTACATCAACAACTACATCGAGGTTCCACAACATACATATCAAAATCACCTTTTGCAATTTAAGATTCGTGAACTTGATTACACGAAACAGAGCTTCAGCTCCATGTTTATTAAGTCGCCTGATGAGCACCAAAATCAGCGATTTAACAATAGTAATCTGTTAAGCAATTAGCTTAATTAAGATTGATCAATCAAATTGAATAATCGATTGATCACAATAATCCTAATCGAGCTTTGAATTAATAATAACAAAATCGAAGGTGCAGATTAATTCAAATGAATCAAACTTCACCTCGAAAGCCGAAATATAGAATCTGAGAGATGATGAATATTGATGATAATATGTATAGACCATCGATATATGATCGAGGAACGTTCAGGGTTTGCTGTGGTGTATCGGGCGATGCCACCTAACACTTTGTGGTGATTGGTATTTATAACCAAATGGACGGCTGATATGATAGGGATTATTTTGATGGCGGTTAGTTGGTGGGCCTAGAGTCCTAGTCGAATTCTTCTTTGATGAGCTGGCTATGTGTAGGCGCCAGCCAATAATAGGTCACCAGGTGTTATTAAGTGCAGCTCACGAAATCAAAATATATGAAGTTTTCTTGTTTGGCAATTCATAGACCAGACAGAAAACCATATTGAACTAAATTAAAATTCCGTCTACCAAAACCCGTCATCCGTAACATTTGTTTATATTGAACTAATTTATAACCCGCAACTTCGCAGAATTTTTAAATAACACAACACATTGGTTAGACATGTAAATGAATTGTATCAGATTGAGAAGTTAATGTTAACAGGACTAGAAGATAAATATATGGCGTGCTACTTCTACAACTCGGTGATGCTATAAATGTACTTGTAAAGTTAACGATACAAATTATTGTTCACTTTAATCAAAGGATTCTTTATTAACATGTTATCTTATTCTAATTATGATTGATTAAGATGCAATAAACATACCA
Organism: Rutidosis leptorrhynchoides; assembly: GCF_046630445.1. Classification (NCBI taxonomy): domain Eukaryota; kingdom Viridiplantae; phylum Streptophyta; class Magnoliopsida; order Asterales; family Asteraceae; genus Rutidosis; species Rutidosis leptorrhynchoides. The sequence goes on along the minus strand of NC_092340.1, from coordinate 129,914,203 downwards.
GAACATCTTAACAAACGCTAGTTTACAATCTAACAAACGCTATACCAGAACATCTTAACAAACGCTAGAACATCTTAACAAGCGCTAGTTTATTCTAATTGGATGCATGCTTGAAATATTATCTACCGTGCATATGATATACCTGTTTAAAAAATCAAGTACAGTAACTTTTACTTTTGAAATGATTTGAAGTGCCTGAATTTATGGCGAGAATAAGAGACACTCTTGTGTTGATTTTAAATGTTTAATTTGAATTTGAAATTGTATGGTTGAAAATTGTTCTCATCAAATATAACAATGAGAACATTCTCATGGGAGTATAGATGGGCAAAAAAACCGGATCCAGATCCGATCCGGTGACCCGATCCGGAACCGGATCCAAGCAAAACCGGACACAGCAAAAACCGGATCCGGATCCGAGATCCGATCCGGTTCCACCCGGATCCAGTTTTTCAAGAAAACCGGATTTTTTCAGGATATAAACCGGATTTTATCCGATCCGGTTTGGATCCCGATCCGGATCCGATCCGGTTTTCAAAAAACTAGCCTTTTTTTTTTTTTTTTTTTTTGCAGTTTCAGCTTTTTTTTGCAGTTTTTTGGGTTTTTTTTTTTTTTACCATTTTAACCCCACAAAGTCCATTATAAATACATGGTAATGCCTTGGTTGAAAATGCACCAACAAACATTCTCATATTTATTTCTAAATCACTAAATATTCTCTAATCTCTAGTCTAATTATCCCATAATGGATAATTCACAAGCTTCCGTTTCCGGTTCCGCTTCCGTTGGAACATCTTCACAAGGCTACACTACGGCCGATATTGATTACAAAAAAGAAACAAAGCGAAAAGGGGACGTTTGGTCCAAATTCGAGTTGTGTGTAATGAAGGATGGTGCGGAAAAAGCTCGTTGTACACAATGTATGAAGTTCATGGGTGTTTCGGGTAATACAACGTTAAGAAAACATCTTGACAAAAGTTGTAGTGTAAGGCAAGACCCGAGACAACAAACAATGCGGGCCGATGGTTCGATTTTTGAATACGATGCCGAAGCTCTTCGGCAAGATTTGTCAAGGTTTGTCATTCAACAAGCGCTTCCTTTCAACCACTTCGACAATCCAAGGCTTACGGAGCTAATTCGGAATCGACTACAACCGCGATATAGCAATGTAAGTCGTTCTACCTTAAGACGTGACACCTTTAAATTATGGAAAAAAGCTAAAACTGAAATAATTGAAGGTTTTCGAACATATAAACATAGAGTTTCTATAACTTGTGATGTTTGGAGCGCACCACATGGAACGGAAAATTCTTATTTAGCCGTTACCGCTCATTGGTTTAATCCCGATTCGTGACTTTTAATGAAACTTGTTATCGATTTTAAAATATTTGGTTATCCACATAACGGTAATAATATAAAAAAAGCGTTACAAGACACTTTAGAAGAATATAATTTAATCGATAAAGTTTTTACAATTTCGCTAGATAATGCATCTAATAATGATGCGGCCATGAGTGAGTTAAAAATTGCACTTAGACCGATTTTAAATGGTGCATTTATTCATACACGTTGTGTTGCTCATATTATAAACTTGGGAGTTCAAGATTGTTTAACTTTTTGTTCTTCATTAAAAGAAAAATTTAGAAGATTATTAGTAACGATTTATCGTACGAGCAACGCACGACATCATAACTATAAGGCTTTTGTTAAAGATTGTCATGGCACTTGGTTAGGTCCTTACTTTGATAATAATACAAGATGGAATTCTACTTGTTTAATGTTCGAAAATATTTTACGTCAAAAAGAAACGTTAATCGCTTTTAATAGAAAACTACTTAGAAAGGGATTTTCCGAACCAATTAGTGACGACGAATGGGATGACTTGGAATCATTAACAAGTTTTTTACAAGTTTTTAAAGAGGCATCAACAATGTTATCGGGTGTTTATTACCCAACTAGCGTACTAGTTTTAGAACAATTTTATATAATGACGGAAAAAATATGCGAATTTGCGAACTCAAATAATGTTATTTTTAGACAAGCGATTTTTCATATAAGAAAAAAACTAAAAAAATATTTTGGAGAGATACCGAAGGTATTTTTATGTGCGGCCGCACTTGACCCACGATTAAATTTTAATGGGGTTGAACGATTGATGACAACAATATATACCAACTTTGATTGTGTGCATGGTGTTTTTGATGCCGAACCCAACTACCTTTTGAACCAAGTACACGCTTTTAATGATGTTTTTGAGAATATGTTTGGTATTTATGCAACAAAATATGGTCGACAATCAAACCCAATTGTTGACCAACCCGGATCATCTTCTCGAAGGAGCCGAGACCTCAAAATAAGTCTTTTTAACTTGGTACGTGAAGACGCTTCCAAACGCGCACGAACATCGGCACCCACAAGCGAGTTGGGAAATTATAAGATGGCAAACTTTGCACTAAACATGAGTGAAGAACAATTTAACAACCTTGACATTTTAAAATGGTGGGAAACAAAACAAGACACATATCCAATATTAAGCATTATGGCTCGTGACTTATTTACCGTTCAAGCTTCAACTGTAGCTTCCGAATCGGCCTTTTCTTTGAGTGGTCGAATTATATCGGAAAGAAGGTCATGACTTACCCCCCAAGCTGTGAAAGTATGTGTATGTTTGAAAGATTATTTGGATGGGGTAGATAGGATACAAGATCAAACTTCATTAGAAGGTCCGTTATATAACGACATTGAAGAATGTATAGAGTTTGAAGAAAATTTAGCGGGATTATCACCTACAACAACTGAAGAGAATTCCGAAAATGAACTAAACGAAGTGGATGAAGGTGACTATGAACCGTTTGATATGGACCAAACCGAAATGAATGTATCGGGTTACCAACAAGCTTACCTTTCTCTAGTTGATGACCCCGCTTTTGAAGACTACGATCGAAGGCACCATCCTCAACGCGCTCAACAAGATAACACATTTGGGTCATTTGACGACTAAAGTATAACGGGTGATGGCCATGCCGAAGCTCGATATACTTTAGTCTTAATACATTATTGGGTGATGGCCATGCCGAAGCTCGAAATGTATTAATTATAATTGTATTGTTCGAATAAAAGTGTTTTTATTTTTATTATTGTATCGTTCGAATAAAAGTGTTATTTATATAATTGTATTGTTCGAATATTGTTATTTATATTATCTATTGTGTTAAGCAGTTGAGCATTATAACTTTTCTTTATACCGATTATATTATTGTTGTCAAACGTTAAAAAAATAGAACCGGTAAAAATATAATTCGCAAAATCGAATCCTAGTCCAAGAAAAATCCGAAAAAATCCGATCGAGATCCGAAAAAGAACCGGTTCCGGAAAAAAATCCGAAAAAAATCCGACGCCGAGAACCGGAACCGGTTCCGAAAAATCCGGACAAAAAAATCCGGTTTTTTTTTGTCCGAATCCGGTTTTTTATCCGGTTTGTGCATCTATACATGGGAGTGTTACCCATATATATATATATATATATATATATATATATATATATATATATATATACTAGGTTTTTGAGCCCGTGCGTTGCACGGGTGTGTAAAAAACCGTGCAAAAAATGTAATTTACAATTCATATTAATATGTAAATAGTGATACTAAAAAAATAGAAAAAGTATAAGAATTATTTAAGAGCCCATACTGTAAATTTTAAATTCTTTTGGGTTTAAGAGCCCGTGGTGTTGACAAATTTTAAAATTTTTTTTTGAGTTTAAGAGCCCGTGGTGTTGATGAATTTTAAAAGTTCTTTTAAGTTTAAGAGCCCGTGGTGCTGACAAACTTTTTCATTCAACATTGACAAAAAAATAAATTCACATCCAAATAAACCACCAATATATAACATCTGTAAGGTGACTAAATCTCAAACAAAATTTGATGTAGCTAATTTGTTTTATAATAATTATTATAAATTATAATATATGGTTATAATTTTAGTAGATGATAGAGCCCGTGTGTTGCACGGTGGTAAAATAATCGTCAAGACTTAATTACAAAATATATTTTTTAAATATTTATATTATCACCTGATTTTTACATTAATAATTAACTTTTTAAAAATAATAATAAAATAAAAATTTATTTTATTTATTTGTTATATAGTACTCCGTACAATATAATGGAGATAATATGCAAATTGAATGATTAAATAGTATTCATACGAAGTGATGTTCAAGGCCAAACAAAGAAATAATACGATTTACGGATTGATTCTCCATATTTGAAAGAGAAAGACAAAAAGAAAAGGAATTGTAGTAATTAGGTTAGGTATTTATGGATATAATTTATTTTATAAAATAATAATAATTGTAAATAATCTATACATATAACCTATATATATATAACAATCCATAAATAACTTTCAACCACAATCAAGAATAACTTTTTCATTTATATATAAATATATATATATATATATATATATATATATATATATATATATATATATATATATATATATATATATACACACACATACATACATACATACATACATACATACATATATATATATATATATACATATATATATATATATATATATATATATATATATATATATATATATATATATATATATATATATATATATATATATATATATATATATATATATATAGTAGAGGGATCAAATGGGAACTTCTTTTGTATGAGAACCCTGAGAACCATGAAATTCGAACAAAAAAGGAGATATTCGGACAAAAGAAAATCACACGCACGAACAAAAAAGGTAGTGGTCGAACAATTTTTTCAACTGCATGTTCTACATTTTTGTAGAACAGTATGTAGAACACAAGAATTTTTGTTCGAATACCTTTTTATTGTTCGGCCGCGTGTTTTTTGCTCGAATTCGAACGAAAATGCCCAATTCGAACGCATTTTCGTTCTACAATTTTGTAGAGCCGAGCAAAAATGTAGAACATGCATTTAATTTTTTGTTCGACTCTTATTTTTTTGTTCGGCCGCGTGTTTTTTTGTTCGAATTCCCTTCTTTTTGTTCGCCCGCCAAGTTTTTGTTCGAATTCCCTTTTTTTTGTTCGCCCGTCAAGTTTTTGTTCGAATTACCTTGTTTTTTGCTCGCTCGCATGTGTTTTTGCTCGAATTTCAGTCTAATTGGAGTTCTCAGGGTTCTCACACCAATTGAGTTCTCACGGGATCCTCTCCCTATATATATATATATATATATTAAAGTGAATATGAGGCTGTTATATATCTAGTTGAGTGTAGAACCAAAATTTGATTGGATCAAATGATTAAAAAAAGTATAAAACTTTGAAAATTGTGCACCCAACTTGTTCTTCAACCAAGATATATTAGTTCTATACCCAACTTATATGTATAACAGCCTCATATTCTCCATCCTCGTATATATATATATATATATATATATATATATATATATAGGGGCAGGATCAATGGGGAAGTAACCAATGGGGGGGAAGCGGGGTGAAGCAAAAAAAAAAAAAATTCGTTTTTTTTGGAATTTTTTTTTCCGGCATCAAGATCACACGAAAATATGAACATTTAGAAGAGACACTTCGTGATGAATGTTATTATTTAGGCGGGAAAACGATCGACAAAAATAACATTCAAGATAATATTGTTCGTGAAGAATATGAACGTTTTTTTTCTTCATGTTTTGTGAAGTAAAATTTAGCCCGATTTAGAGTTTAGGGTTTAGGGTTTGGTATTTTGGGTTTATTCCATAAACCCAAAACACCAAACCCTAAACCCTAAACCCTAAACTCTAAACCGTTCATGTTAAAAACTCAATCTAAATCCTAAATCTAAACCTTAAATCTAAACTCTAAACCCTAAATTTCTAAACCCTAATATCTAAACCCTATAAACCCTAATATCTAAACTCTAATATCTAAACCCCAATAGCTAAAACCTCAACATACGCTCGAAAAACATGATAATTGTTATATATTACTTCTTCGAGCGTTTTCCCGCCAAAATAAAAATATTTATCACAAAGTGTCTCTACTAAATGTTCATATTTTCATCCCATCTATAATGTTCGTGAACAAAGTTTTTTCAAAAAACGGAAAAAAAAAGTTTTTGCTTCCCCCGCTTCCCCCCGATTGGTTACTTCCCTCTTGATCCTACCAATATATATATATATATATATATATATATATATATATATATATATATATATATATATATATATATATATATATATATATATATATATATATATATATATATATCTTACGACATTACGCAAAAACGGAAACATAAATATCACTCCTTTTCTAAATAAAAAAGTATAAACTAACCAATCTTTCATTGGTTACGTCCTAACAAAATATACAGTTGTATTGATCCATTGTTAAATAACATTTTTTGAGAACCTCAATTTCAGCCCAAATAGTCATATGAGATGGTTGATAATGCTAAAAACGAACATATATTTCATAGCATTATCCCTCAAGAAAGACAAGCTTTTAGTTGAAATTGTTCTATTTACAAGCAATATTCGTTTAAATAATAAAAGGTGAAGACAAAAGACAGATTCGACGAATTGAAGACGCAAACGACCAAAAAGCTCAAAAGTACAAAGTACAATCAAAGTGGTTCAAATTATTGATGAGAAACGTCTCAAAATTACAAGAGTACAAGACGCAAAACGCAAAATACAAGATATTAAATTGTACGAAAGGACGTTCAAAAATCCGGAACCGGGACCAGAGTCAACTCTCAACGCGCGATGCAACGGAGCGAAAATTACAAGTCAACTATGCACATAAATATAATATAATATTTAAATAATTCTTACAATAATTTATATATTATATATATATTTATTAAAAACCGTCGGCAAGATGCAAACAACCAAATGTGGCTGGATCCAGCTGGCCATGCGATCGCATGGCCTGGAGGAGCAAAACTCATGCGATCGCATGAGCCCCTGTAGCAGCTGACACCCTATAAATTTCGCGTGTTTTGGTCGATTTATACATATCTTTTTCTTCTTCATTCACTCAACGATATATATATATATATATATATATATATATATATATATATATATATATATATATATATATATATATATATATATATATATATATATATATATATATATATATATATATATATTAATTTTAATTTTAAATTCTAATAATAAGGGTATGTTAGCGAATGTTGTAAGGGTGTAAGTCGAAATTCTGTCCGTGTAACGCTACGCTATTTTTAATCATTGTAAGTTATGTTCAACCTTTTTAAATTAATGTCTCGTAGCTAAGTTATTATTATGCTTATTTAATGCCGAAGTAATCGTGATGTTGGACTAAATATTAAAATTGGGTAATTGGGCTTTGGACCATAATTGGGGTTTGGATAAAAGAACGACACTTGTGGAAATTAGACTATGAGCTATTAATGAGCTTTATATTAACTAAATGATACCTCGTTAATTTAATATATAGACTTATAATTTGACGTATTTATATATAACCACATACGCTTGACCGGGTACGGTGGGCGGAATATCTATAAATACCAATAATTATTCATTTGACCGGACACGGGGATGGATTAATAATCAATAGACTTGTTGAAACAGGGGTGGATTACATTCAAGGGTAATTGGTGTAATTGTTAACAAAGTATTAAAACCTTGGTCTACACGCAGTCGATAACCTGGTGTATTCATTAAACAAAGTATTAAGACCTTGTTACAATTCGAATCCCCAATTAGTTGGAATATTTGAATTCGGGAATAAGAATAATTTGACGAAGACTTTCGCACTTTATGATTATGACTGATGGACTATTATGGACAAAACCGTATGGACATATCAAATAATCCAGGACAAAGGATAATTAACCCATGGGAATAAACTAAAATCAACACGTCAAACATAATGATTACGGAAGTTTAAATAAGCATAATTCATTTATTTCATATTTAAATTCCTTTATTTCATATTTAATTGCACTTTTAATTATCTCACTTTTATTTACTGTCATTGTATTTAATTGCACTTTTAATTATCGTACTTTTTATTTATCGCACTTCATTTATTGTCATTTTATTTTATCGCAATTTCATTATCGTTATTTACTTTACGCTTTAAATTAAGTTGAATTTATTTTTAATATTTTACATTAGGTTTTAACTGCGATTTAAGTTCTAAAATCGACAAACTTGTCATTAAATCGTAAAAACCCCCTTTTATAATAATAATACTACTTATATATATACTTATATATTTACAAATATAATTTTAAAAATATAGCGTTAAACTTGGATAAGTCTCCCTGTGGAACGAACCGAACTTATTAAAAACTACACTACTGTACGATTAGGTACACTGCCTATAAGTGTTGTAGCAAGGTTTAGGTATATCCATTCTATAAATAAATAAATATCTTGTGTAAAATTGTATCGTATTTAATAGTATTTTGTAGCAAAAATATAACTATTTTATACACCACCTCGCACACATCAAGTATTTTTGGCCCCGCTGCCGGGGACTGCTTAAACGCCGGAAGTGAAACGCTATATAAAAAAAGATTTTTATTTAGTTCTTTTTATAAAAATATACGTTTTAAAAATTAAAAATACAAAAATATAAAAAGAAAAGAAAAACAAAAAAAAAATTATACATTTTTAATAGTTTGTTAAATATATATAAAATTATAAAGTTTTTATTTTTATTAAAAAAAATTAAGTTTTTATTTAATTTTTATATATATTTTGTATAAATATAAATCACAAAACAGAAAAAGAAAACAGAAAAAAAAATATAAAATTACTCTTCCTGGTACTGTAGCAACCCAACCCATCTGGCCCGATTTCCTACTTCATGCGATCGCATGAATATATAACATACACTCCATGCGATCACATGGAGTGATTTGACTCGCCTGATACCTTAGCTATACGAAATTAGGGTTAATTATTATTATTATTATTATTATTATTATTATTATTTAATTAAAACCCTAATTAGGGTTAGTGTATTTTAATATTTAGTTTAGTTTTATTTATTTAATTTGTATTTTTAGTTTTATTTAGTTTTAATAAATTATAAAATTAATAGTTTTATAAAATAATAATATAAAAATAATATTTTAAAAAAAAATTGTACTTTTTACAACTTTAAGTTTATATTTTTTAGCGTAATATTTGTATTTTTCGCTCGTATTTAGTTTTAAGTCATAGTTTTTGCGGTAGTTATTTTTATTTCTAGATTTTTAGGCTTTGCCGTAAAATCTCTTAAGTACTTTTTCTTTAGACTAAGATTTAGGTGCTTTAGAATTTTGCGACGCCATTTTAAAATTTTAGTACCTTTTTAAGTTATTGCCATTTGGGATATAGTATTTCTTTTAAGCTTTAATATTTTTAGACGCAACTTTTAATTTTTAGTTTTTAGACTTTTATTTTTCGACGCCTATTATTTTTCGACCTTTTATTTTTCGACGTTTTCCGACGCGCTCTTTTTCTTTCTTATTTTTCGCCACTCTAGTTTTTAGGACATAGAATTTTCTATTTCTTATCTAAAATTTCTTTAAACTTCAACGAAAAATTATTTTAAGTGGTTAAATTGATAGACATCCAAATTTTCTGTTTCGTAGTAATAGTTGAATTTGTTAGTGGCTGAGTTGTGAGCTTCCGATTTAAAGGGTTCTGGCTCCCTGCTGCATCTATTGGCTATTCGAAACGTGGGCAAAAGCAGAAAAGTCTATTAATTTGATAACTTATATAATATTTATATTTTAAAACTAATAGGATATTCAGTGAATGCACCGAGCAAAACGTTCACCACCTTTTGTACGTTCACCACCTGTAACTCGATCAAGACATCTAGTAAATATTGTCGCCGTTGATTTTTCTTTATAATCGTCATCCAGTCAACCAAGTACTCCAATTCAAATTTCCGATAATCCATTTTTTGAACCCGACCTCACAATTGAGAATTCGGAGGATATTCAGGGACAATTCAGAGATCCTGAACCATTAATCTTTCCTCCGGAACCACCAATCATTCAAACAGAAATTGTTGAGGAACAACCCATTAAATCAGAATCCTATAGTGATTCAGATTCAACGAATTCAATCATGGAGAATCTGGAACCTCTAAGTATGGAAGACCGAATGAGAGCTAAATGCACTGGCCAAGGTCACACAATTACTCAACCTGACATTAATGCGCCAGATTATGAAATCAAAGGACAAATCCTACACATGGTAACTAATCAATGCCAATTTAGTGGTGTGCCGAAGGAAGATCCAAACGAACATCTTCGTACATTTAATAGGATCTGCACTTTATTCAAAATAAGAGAAGTGGAGGATGAACAGATATATCTCATGTTATTTCTCGGGACTTTAAAGGGAGAAGCCAAAGATTGGTTAGAATCGTTACCTGAAGGGGCGATTGATACATGGGACGTTCTAGTTGAAATTTTTTTTAAACAATTCTTTCCGGCATCTAAAGCCGTAAGACTTCAAGGAGAAATTGTTACGTTCACGCAAAAGCCAAATGAAACTCTTTATGAGGCGTGGACAAGATTTGGAAAGTTATTGAGAGGATGTCCGCAACATGGTTTAGACACCTGTCAAATAGTACAAATATTCTACCAAGGATGCGACATCACTACAAGAAAAGACATCGATATAGCAGCTGGTGGTTCCATTATGAAGAAAACCGCAACTGACGCTTACAAAATTATTGATAACACTGCTTTCCACTCACATGAGTGGCACCAAGAAAAAGATATCGTTAGATCATCTAAAGCAGCTAGAGCCGATTCTAGCCATGACTTTGATTCCATTTCCGCAAAGATAGATGCTGTCGAGAGATGAATGGAAAAGATGACTAAGGATATTCACTCAATACGAATTAGTTGTGAGCAGTGTGGAGGATCACATTTGACAAAAGATTGTCTCAGTATTGAACTAACAATGGAACAAAGAGAGAATGTTTCATACATAAACCAAAGGCCTGGAAATAATTATCAGAATAATTATCAACCGCCAAGATCAATCTACAATCAAAACCAGAATTATAACCGAAATGTTCCATACAACAATCAACAAGGTCCTAGCAATCAACAAGTATCCAATAATACTTACAACCAGCAAAGTCCTATTTTTCAAAATAAACCACCACAAACCGATGATAAAAAGCCAAATTTAGAAGATATGATATCGAAGCTAGTTGAATCTCAAACTCAATTTTTCACATCTCAGAAACAAACCAATGAACAAAATGCTCAAGCATTTAGAAATCAACAAGCTTCTATTCAAAATTTGGAACAAGAAGTGAGCAACCTAGCAAGGTTAATAGGTGAAAGAAAACCGGGAAGTCTACCTAGTGATACAAATGCTAAACCCCGGAATGAAACAGCTAAAGCCATTACCACGAGAAGTGGTATCACTCTTAAACCACCTGAAATGCCTGTAATTTCTGATGACGCTATTCCTACTCCACAAGAACTACAATCTGAGCAAGATAAGGAAACAGAACTGGTAGTTGAAAAGGTTAATGAAGATAACACAGTTAAGGCAAAACTTTATGTTAAACCATACCAACCACCACTTCCTTACCCGAGTAAAATGAGAAAAGAGAGACTTGAAGCCGAGCAATCCAAATTCTTGGATATGTTTAAACAGATAAATGTTAATCTTCCTTTCATTGATGTGATTTCAGGAATGCCTAGATATGCTAAATTCTTGAAAGAACTAATCATAAATAGAAAGAAAATGGAAGAACTCTCGGCTGTTACTATGAATGCTAATTGTTCTGCAGTGCTGTTGAATAAGATACCAGAAAAATTATCTGATCCAGGAAGTTTCACGATTCCATATTTTCTGGGTAGTCTTAGTTCAATAGAAGCATTGGCAGACTTAGGTGCTAGTATAAATTTAATGCCGTATTCACTATACGCTAAACTAGACCTTGGAGAATTGAAACCAACACGAATAAGCATACAACTAGCAGATCGATCAGTAAAATATCCTAGAGGGATAATGGAGAACATGCTAGTTAAAGTTGGTACTTTAGTATTTCCAGTAGATTTTGTTATTCTGGACATGGAAGAAGATTCTCGAGTTCCTCTCATATTAGGAAGACCATTCTTAAACATGGCTAAAGCAATAATAGACGTGTTTGGTAAGAAACTGACCCTAAGTATAGAGGACGAGAGTGTTACCTTTTATGTTGATAGAGCAATGCAACAACCACAATCTGCAGATGATACATGTTATTATATTCAAACTATAGATTCACATGCAGAATTGTTAGAAGAATTTCCAGAATTACAAGGAACAGGAGAATGTTCTTTAGGAGAAGGAACTGAACCAATTGATGAAACTGAAATGTTAGCTACACTTATGGCTAATGGATATGAACCAACAACAGAAGAAATTCAAATGCTAAAAGAAGAAGACAGATATCGATATAAATCATCGATAGAAGAACAACCGACATTAGAGTTAAAGCCACTTCCAAACCATTTGGAATACGCTTATTTACATGGTGAATCTGAATTACCTGTAATAATATCGTCTTCTCTTACTGAAAATGAAAAATCTCAACTCATTACTATGCTAAAAGCTTATAAACCAGCTATTGCATGAAAGATTCATGATATTAAAGGAATAAGTCCTTCGTATTGCACACATAAAATCCTTATGGAAGAAGGTCATAAAACGTATGTGCAACGCCAACGAAGACTAAATCCTAATATGCAAGATGTTGTTAAAAAAGAAATTGTTAAACTGCTAGATGCAGGTTTAATTTATTCAATTTCTGATAGTCCATGGGTAAGCCCAGTTCAATGCGTACCTAAGAAGGGTGGCATGACTGTCATCACAAATGAGAAAAATGAGCTTATTCCTACTAGGACTGTAACAGGATGACGTGTGTGTATTGATTATAGAAAATTAAATGACGCCACCAGAAAAGATCACTTTCCCTTACCTTTCATTGATCAAATGTTGGAAAGATTAGCCGAAAATAGTTACTATTGTTTTCTTGACGGTTTTTCCGGATACTTTCAAATTCCAATAGCACCCAAGGACCAAGAGAAAACCATATTCACGTGCCCTTATGGTACTTTTGCTTACAAACGCATACCATTTGGACTTTACAACGCCCCTGCGACCTTTCAAAGGTGCATGATGGCGATTTTTCACGACATGATAGAAGAATGCATGGAAGTTTTCATGGATGACTTTTCAGTCTTCGGTGATACATTTGAATCATGTCTAGTTAATCTTGAACGAATGCTTATTAGATGTGAACAATCAAATCTAGTTCTTAATTGGGAAAAATGCCATTTCATGGTTAAAGAAGGCATCGTTCTTGGACATAAAATTTCAAAGGAATGAATTGAAGTGGACAGAGCTAAAGTAGATGTAATTGCTAAACTTTCATATCCCACCAATGTTAGAGGAGTTAGGAGTTTTCTAGGGCATGCCGGTTTTTACCGACGTTTCATAAAATATTTTTCTAAAATTACCACTCCTATGAATAAACTCCTAGAAAAGGATGCTCCATGATAACTCACTAATGCGCCGATCATGATAACTCTAAATTGGAATCTACTGTTTGAACTAATGTGCGATGCAAGTGATTTTGCAATGGGAGCCGTTTTAGGACAAAGGATTGAAAAACGATTTCAACCTATATATTATGCTAGTAAGACGTTACAAGGAGCACAAACGAATTACACAACTACTGAAAAATAACTCCTTGCTATTGTCTTTACTTTTGACAAATTTCGTTCATATCTCGTTCTAGCAAAAACGGTGGTCTAAACTGACCATTCTGCTCTTAGATACCTATTTTCAAAACAAGATGCTAAACCAAGATTAATCCATTGGATCTTACTCTTACAAGAGTTCGATATTGAAATCCGAGATAAAAAGGGAGCAGAAAATCTCGCCGCTGATCATCTTTCTCGTCTTGAAAATCCTGAATTAGAAGTTCTAAATGAATCAGCCATACAAGATAACTTTCCTGATGAATATCTATTGAAGATAGATTATAATGAAATTCCATAGTTTGCAGATTATGCAAACTACTTAGTATGTGGATTCCTTGAAAAAGGATTGTCGTACCAAAAACGAAAGAAATTCTTCAGTGATATAAAACACTATTTCTGGGAAGATCCACATTTGTTTAAAAGTTATCCCGATGGAATAATACGCCGATGTATATTCGGAGATGAAGCCAGTCAAATCTTAAACCATTGTCACACAGGACCAACAGGAGGGCATTATGGGCCTCAGCTCACAGCAAGAAAAGTTTACAATGCTGGATTCTATTGGCCTACAATTTTCAAAAACGTACACCTTCTTTGTAAATCCTGTGATGCTTGTCAAAGGGCCGGAAAAATAAGTCAACGTGATGAAATGCCACAAAATGTCATTTAAGTATGTGAAGTATTTGACATTTGGGGTATTGACTTTATGGGTCCATTTCCAAAATCTCGTAATAATCTCTACATTCTCGTTGCCATTGATTATGTATCTAAATAGGCGGAAGCACAAGCTCTCCCAACTAATGATGCACGAGTTGTAGTCAACTTTTTAAAACGTCTTTTTGCAAGGTTTGGAACACTGAAAGCTTTAATAAATGATCGGGGTACTCATTTTTGTAATAATCAACTTGAGAAAGTTCTCAAAAGATATGGAGTAACTCATAAAATCTCAACCGCTTATCATCCACAGACAAGTGGACAAGTTGAAAATACCAACCGAGCATTAAAACGTATTCTAGAGAAAATCGTAGGATCAAATCTGAAGGAATGGTCCATGAAATTGGAGGATGCACTCTGAGCTTTTAGAACAGCCTACAAAACTCCAATTGAAACCACACCTTTTAAACTCGTTTACGGAAAAGCATGTCATCTTCCAGTAGAAATTGAACACAAAGCATTTTGGGCTTTGAAGACATGTAATCTTGATTTACATGAAGCTGAACGTCTACGGTTAAGTCAACTAAACGAATTAGAAGAATTAAGACATGAAGCATAAGAAAATTCGTTAATCTATAAAGAAAGAACGAAGAAATGGCATGATAAAAGAATCAGAAGTTCAAAAGAATTTAAAGAAGGAGACAGAGTTCTTCTTTTCAATTCACGATTCAAGTTATTTCCTGGAAAATTGAAATCAAGATGGTCTGAACCATTTATAGTCAAAAGAGTTTTCCCATACGGAACAATAGAGTTAATAAATTCAAATGGGATTGAATTTAAAGTTAATGGTCACACAGTTAAATATTACATACATGGTCCGATGGAAGTTGACAATGAAGTTAATCACAATTTCAACACCACATCTAACTAAGTGTGGGGAGGTTCGAATCTTTTTAGGGTAATATGTATTTCTGTTAGAGTTAGATATTCTGTTTTCGTGTAGTTCTCGAGAATGGAATCCGAATGGTCTTTCCCTAGCAGACCCTAAAGAACTAGTCTTCTCCCCCCATTCTGAATTTTTATTTTTATTTTTTAGGTTTTACGCGATGAAGAATTCCTTTGATCCGAACCATGGTCTAATGCTACACGCTTTGATCACTAAACGTAATAATGACACACTCCCGAGTGACCTGGTATCAGTAATAAGAGCCAAATTGGACGGAGTAAGAAAAGAACTCAGAAACGATCATAATAAGTTACGTTTTGGTAAAGGAAAATCAAAATCCACAATGAAAAGAAGAGCACGACACCTTGAAAGATGTCACAAATGCGGAAAATGGTCACACGAAGGAAAATGCTCGATGAATCAGACATATTCCAATACCGAGTTCGTTACTTTATGCAGAGAAGGATCGTTCATATGTTTCGAAGAAAAATCGTTGAATGCTCGAGGTTATGCCTATGTAGCTATGGAAAACCAATTAGTCCGACTATCTTATGAGTGGGCTAAAGCATGTCACTGAGAATTCTATCTCACAGGTAAGTTTGTACAGTTTTTATTTTTATTTTATTACTTTTAACCTTTTGATAATAAACGCTAAATTGTTCGCTATAAAGTATTAAATTGATACTCAATAAAATTAGGTTTTGCGACCGAAATTATTGATATCATACAAAAATTTATTACATCACTGCGAAATTTACCGTTTATTCTTAAGGTATAAATATCTTTAATTAATCAACCCAAAATATTTCAAAAATTCGTCAGGAGTAAAACTAGGTAATATAGCCGAAATTACTTTACCGAAAAGAGGGGCGTATATTTTTGATAATATTTGATTGATTAAAGTGGGATAAAAGACCAAAAAGATTTTTAATTTTTATTTTTACTTTGTTTTTAAAATTAATATTAAATTATTATTATAAACTTTTTAAAATCAATATATTTTAGTTTGTAAATATTTGAAAAATTAATATTTTTAAAATAAGTTTGTATGTTTAAAAACAAAATTTTTAATATAAAGTTTGTATGCATAAAAATTTTAAAAATATGAATTTTTAATTTTATGCATTTTAAATTTAAGTTTGGTGTGAATTTAAAAATAAAAATTTACTTTATTTCACTAAGATAAAAATATGATTTTTAAAATTCGCCGTGAGTTGAAAACTAGGTCGTTGAACCGAAATTGCTCTACCCAAGGGAGGGACGAGAACTTTTATTATCATTATTTTTAATCTTATTGAATTAAGGTAAGCCAAAAACATAAAAAAAAAAAACCCAAAAATCTTTACTTTTTAAAACAACTCTTAAAAATGACAAATTTTAAAATTTTGTCGAGGGACGGACTAGGACAATGATCCGAAACGCCCTCATCCTAAAAAGAAACAAAATTTTAATTTTTAATTAATTATATGTTTCATTAGTATAAGGTTTTTTTAATAAAAAAACAAAAAAAAAAAAAAAAAGTTACTGTACCCGGACCCGATGCGATCGCATGGGATTTGGCCTTCAGGACCATGCGATCGCATGGAGCTGAATATTTGGCCAGAAACAAAAGTTCCAGCGGGTCTGCTTCTGTCTCCATAAAACACCCACACACACACACACAAACACACACGAACACTCTCCAAAATCCACCCTAAAATCACCATTTTTTCACCAAATTCAACCAAATTTCTCCCTATAATCCGCTCTAAACATGAATTTGATAAGAAGTTTATCAAGAAGGGTAACAATTTCACCCCTAAACCTCTTTAAATTTGATTTTTAGTGTTCTTGAGCTATATTTTTCCTAATTTGATTTTGTTAATTTCTAGTGTAATTAGAGTTAAATTGTTAGTATTTTATGCATGTATAACCTAGATTGATGCTATTTAACATGATTTAAAGCCAAAAACTTCAAAATTTTTAGGAATCTAGGGTTTGTGTTCTTGAGCAATTTGGGGATTTTTGATATAAACAGGTTATGGCCGATTTTTGTCATGAATTATTGCTAAATTAAGTAGTGTAACATGTTTAGGTAGCTAAATGATCCAAACTTTGATCCTAAACATGATTTTTGAGAATTAAAGTGGACTTTTTAGGTATAAAATTCATGAACTTGATTAAATTGATATAAATGCCATTTGAAACTTGTTTAATTGCTAGTAATGGTTGTTTTAACATGTTATTTGAGTTGAATGCTTATGAACTTTGTAAACATTTTTATATATGCTTATTTGAAAAAGTGTAGAATTGTAAAAATTGCGAAAATGCGTATAAGTTTAATTTTGATTGAACATGTTATTATAATTGTTTTAAGTTGTTATTTTGCTAACACTAATGCATATTTGGATGCACAAATTTTGTGTTTAATGTGTTTTGCAGAGATTTACTAATACTGATGGTGCATCATCATCATCTAGACAACCTGCTCCAGAACCTGAACCAGAAATGCAATACGAGCCAGAACCCGAACAAGAACCACAACAGGAACAACAACAGCAACCTGATCAACACGTACCTTATTATGATCCGCTACAATTTTTTGATGCCTTCATAGTATTTCCGATGCATCCGCCAGTAGAATACCCAACAATTCCTGAACACACGTTGCATCCTAATCTAAGATTTGATAGAAGCTGGAGAGATTACCTAACATATCAAAGTAACAAATTCAAACTGATACCGAAAAATGTAGAAGTGTCAAGGGTAATCGATTGGGAGCCTTTGGAAAGGGTCCAACTTGCTAACTCAGTTAGACAGCATTTGATCCAAAGGTATGGCAGCTCTTCTTTTCACGATTGGGAACGTCTATTCACCATTCGTAGACCTGTATATAAGGAATGGTGTATTGAGCTTATGAGTACTATAGCGTTAAATGCAGATGTAGATAGATTAGATGATAAAAATTTTCTTAAATTTATACTTGGCCGTAGGATGTACAGGATGTCCATGCTGGACATGTCCAGGGCTTTGCAGATATATACTCCTAGTGAAATACTACTACCCGATTGTATGAATTTGATTTATCGTGGTGAAAGGGTAGATAGGAATTTTGATGCAAACGCCGTCTGGAGGCGTATGTCAGACTATAATGTTTTTACGCTGGAAGGAAAACACTCCTACTTACATATTAACAAAGCCGAGCTTCGTATAATTCATAGATTTTTGGCTAACTCGATTACACAGAGAGGTCACAATAAGGAGAAAATGACCTTACATGATTTATTTTACCTAAAGTGTATTCGAGACCCAAGAGGCTTTGTTAATATCCCTTACTATTTTGGTGTTTATTTGTCTAAGATGGTGGAAGGAATACAGGAAGGGGGAATAATAGGATGAGGTATTTTTGTTACTCTTATTAGAGAGTATTTGGGTGTAGATAGGGACCAAGAGGGTCCACTTTTGGAATGTAGGGAACATGTTGAGCCTTTAGGATTGAAGGTCTATCAGGGTGCTAAGGTATTAAAGAGCAGACGCAACCAGGCAGTACCCTATGAAGGTCGTCATCCACAGGTAGAGAGAGGATCAGATGAGGAAATGGAGGAAGCGGATGACATTAGGGATGTCATTAGGGAGGCTATAACTGACGTCTACCAGCGTGTAGATGAGGTAGATATGACAAACGGGGAGAGATTTAGTAGGATGGAGCAGTGGCAAGCCCGGAATGATTACGAGCATTCCAGGCAACGACAGCATGATAGATGGGACTATAATCAGCGTTAGATCATGAGCCGGCTGTCACCTCAGGATCACTACGTACCGACCCGACCTGCTTACTATCCTCCACACCAGCCCGAGATGAGACCACCATATACTCTCTACGACCCTAACCAGGCCTACCAGTACACCTATCACCAACCATGGAACCCGAACGGCGACATGAACTGGAACCCCTATCCAGATTGATATAGTTCCTGTTGGTGATTTTTATGATTTTTATGATTTTTATTATTTTTATTTATCTATGTTTAAACATATGATATTGTGATACATTAATGTATTGTTTAAAATTTTTATTATTTTGTACTAATATTTCATATTTGATTTGAAAGTGGGATTTTAAGTCCCATTTCAAATTACCATGCATGTTTATATTTGTATGTATGTATATTATCAATTGTACACAACAGGGTAAAACAGCGCATTTTCAAAGACTGGCATTAAGTTCAGCAAAAGCTACTAGTTTTGACGACAAAACGAAAAACAAATGTGATGTAACAACAAGACGGAATGAACAAATGATGTGCACCATTTATCATTCAACAAACAAACGCCAATATGTTTGGAAACTTTGATAAAATTTAATCATTTTTCTACGCTAATCACTCTCAATAATTTAAATTGTTACTGATTTCTTGCAAATGAAGGCATTGCAAGATCTTAAGTGTGGGAAGTGGTTAAATTCTTTCGAATTTTTAAAATTTTAACTTATACACTTGGTTACCATTAAAAATACTAGTAACGCAGTAGTTGTATTAGAATCTAGTGCTCTCTGATAATAAAGAACAGCCCTAGTCTTATATACTGACTACCCAATTCTAGTAAAATTTTTCAAAATTTTCAATTAAATGAACTCAAAATCATGTTTATACATATTTATGAACGATAAAACTAGGTGTTAAACACCGAAATTATTGTTACCTCGGAAAGGACATAAATTGAGAAATAACCCAAAATGTTAGAATTCATTTAAAATGGAATAGAGGACAATAAAAAGGCAAAGAAAGGAAAATAAAAGTCAAGTGTGGGAAAAATTTACCAAGTTATTTAAAACATATATCATATATTTCTGTAAAGTTTATTGCAGGTGCTTTTGTTTTGGACTAAATTAACTATTTTACCCCGAAAATTGTAATATAAATGGAAGAAAAGATGGATCTACACGATGAATCAATTCCATCATTAAAAGGAAGTAAAGTCTTTCGAAAAAGACACGCGCTTCTTGATTTAGGTCAGGAAGTTGTCGTCCAAACCAGCTGTAGGTTGACGAAAAATCTAGAAAAGTCATCTCTAAAATCAGCAGGAAATCCATGGACCTCGGCAACAAACAGGGTCGCCAAGTGGTCAGACTTATCCTAACCATGAGAGGATCTGTCTCGTAAAATGGGGAGGACACCGTGCAAATTAACTTGATAAGACTAATGAATCAGATCCCCAGAAAAGGATAATCTCCTTAAAGATTAAAAATCATCTTTTAAGCCTGATATTACTCAATCCTAGAGATTGACCTTAAAGATTGAGAATTACAAACTCATGAAATTCGATGATATCTAAACTCGATCTTGAACGAGAAAATATTTTGATCAAAATTACAAACCGATTTGTTTTCTAAAAACCCATTTTTAATGCGTTCATTACCATTGAACGTAAAATCCTAGGAATTCACCGGGAATTCATTAGGTCACCTGAATCAAATCGAGTGTCAACCGTAAGAACGGTGGTTGCATAGCATGGTCGAAGACAGGACCTTGTGCCAGACCGAAAAACCATAAGGGTGAGCTTTACTATTGCTCCTACAAAGGATAGTAATTGCATCCGACACGTTATAGACCATAATTAAAAGCATGTCATGGGACATTTCCTTAACAATTGCTTGTTCAACGCTTTCCTTTACAATCGGACGGTAGTTTACCGAAAGGTAATATACGGAACAAGTATAATGGATGTGTTGCTTTCCCAATACAAGGTTAGCAAGTGGGTGACACAAAACCGCAAGTTTTGAGTTAAAATTTTCAAATCTGAAACCCACAAAACCCACAAAAACATTTTGCAAACACCGGTGAAGGGTTATTCCGGAAAACCTATCTAGGGTAAAATCTAGCTTGAATTTTCAAAAGATCAAATGTTTTCATAAAGATCCAATTTCCTTAAGGATCTAAATTTTCATAGTCATGTAGGACTGTAAATCACAACGTTACTATCATTGTTTATACCGCCGTATAGAAATCACTGATGTACAAAGTGTGAAGAATAAAGAAGTGATTCTAGTATTTTTATTTCAAGACTATATTGCTTGAGGACATGCAACGCTCAAGTGTGGAAATATTTGATAATGCTAAAAACGAACATATATTTCATAGCATTATCCCTCAAGAAAGACAAGCTTTTAGTTGAAATTGTTCTATTTACAAGCAATATTCGTTTAAATAATAAAAGGTGAAGACAAAAGACAGATTCGACGAATTGAAGACGCAAATGACCAAAAAGCTCAAAAGTACAAAGTACAATCAAAAAGGTTCCAAATATTGATGAGAAACGTCTCGAAATTACAAGAGTACAAGACGCAAAACGCAAAATACAAGATATTAAATTGTACGAAAGGACGTTCAAAAATCCGGAACCGGGACCAGAGTCAACTCTCAACGCGCGACGCAACGGAGCGAAAATTACAAGTCAACTATGCACATAAATATAATATAATATTTAAATAATTCTTACAATAATTTATATATTATATATATATTTATTAAAAACCGTCGGCAAGATGCAAACAACCAAATGTGGCTGGATCCAGCTGGCCATGCGATCGCATGGCCTGGAGGAGCAAAACTCATGCGATCGCATGAGCCCCTGTAGCAGCTGACACCCTATAAATTTCGCGTGTTTTGGTCGATTTATACATATCTTTTTCTTCTTCATTCACTAAGCGATATATATATATATATATATATATATATATATATATATATATATATATATATATATATATATATATATATATATATATATATATATATATATATATATATATATTAATTTTAATTTTAATTTTAAATTCTAATAATAAGGGTATGTTAGTGAATGTTGTAAGGGTGTAAGTCGAAATTCTGTCCGTGTAACGCTATGCTATTTTTAATCATTGTAAGTTATGTTCAACCTTTTTAAATTAATGTCTCGTAGCTAAGTTATTATTATGCTTATTTAATGCCGAAGTAATCGTGATGTTGGACTAAATATTAAAATTGGGTAATTGGGCTTTGGACCATAATTGGGGTTTGGATAAAAGAACGACACTTGTGGAAATTAGACTATGGGCTATTAATGGGCTTTATATTAACTAAATGATACCTCGTTAATTTAATATATAAACTTATAATTTGACGTATTTATATATAACCGCATACGCTTGACCGGGTACGGTGGGCGGGATATCTATAAATACTAATAATTATTCATTTGACCGGATACGGGGATGGATTAATAATCAATAGACTTGTTGAAATAGGGGTGGATTACATTCAAGGGTAATTGGTGTAATTGTTAACAAAGTATTAAAACCTTGGTCTACACGCAGTCGATAACCTGGTGTATTCATTAAACAAAGTATTAAGACCTTGTTACAATTCGAATCCCCAATTAGTTGGAATATTTGACTTCGGGAATAAGAATAATTTGACGAAGACTTCCGCACTTTATGATTATGACTGATGGACTATTATGGACAAAACCGTATGGACATATCAAATAATCCAGGACAAAGGACAATTAACCCATGGGAATAAACTAAAATCAACACGTCAAACATCATGATTACGGAAGTTTAAATAAGCATAATTCCTTTATTTCATATTTAATTGCACTTTTAATTATCGCACTTTTATTTGCAGTCATTTTATTTAATTGCACTTTTAATTATCGTACTTTTTATTTATCGCACTTCATTTGTTGTCATTTTATTTTATCGCAATTTCATTATCGTTATTTACTTTACGCTTTAAATTAAGTTGTATTTATTTTTAATATTTTACATTAGGTTTTAACTGCGACTTAAGTTTTAAAATCGACAAACCGGTCATTAAATGGTAAAAACCCCCTTTTATAATAATAATACTACTTATATATATATTTATATATTTACAAATATAATTTTAAAAATATAGCGTTAAACTTGGCTAAGTCTCCCTGTGAAACGAACCGGACTTACTAAAAACTACACTACTGTACGATTAGGTACACTGCCTATAAGTGTTGTAGCAAGGTTTAGGTATATCCATTCTATAAATAAATAAATATCTTGTGTAAAATTGTATCGTATTTAATAGTATTTTGTAGCAAAAATATAACTATTTTATACACCACCTCGCACACATCAATGGTTCCTGAGACATCAAGAGATTGAAAAGGATAAAGGAAGAAAGAACTTCGAATAAATGACAATATACTTATAGAAAAATTACCTTTCCATCATATTCTTTTCGATATAGCAAAATGATAAGTGATCAAATCAAAATCGTTATGGATAAATAGATTTCGGATTTGAGTGCTTGATTTGTGGAAAAGAGTGGATCGAATGTTTTTACTCCAATAATTGTGCATACCCCGATTTGAAATCTAGATTTCAAGGGCGTAAAACAATTGATGGGATTAACCTTATTCGATTGGAATCAAATAATTTAATATCTTAAAGTAGAGGTTAACTTCGATATCAACCGGAATCTTTATCGGGATTGTATTATCGACTGGAGAGATGTTACTACAATTAATTCGGGCAGAGTAACAATAATGCATCCAGTGTTGTTGTACGAATGATCTTGTTTTTGTATTTATAGGTGTTATGAGGGAATGGTGACGTGGCACATGTCCCTTTCATGGTTATAACAAACTTTGCTAATCCTGAGGGTTGACGTGGCACATGTCCCTTTCATGGGAATAACAAGCAGATCCTAACAAACTTTCTTAGATTCATGGGCTGACATGGCGTGCAGCTAGTTCGTGTGTTTACTCTGGGATGATGTGCTTGTTCCGGGACAGTGCTCTTTTTCTGGGATGATGTGCTTGTTTCGGGACAAGACACCTAAACCGGGAAGACATGGTTATTCTGACATCCGTCTAGGTCATGACGGATGGATGCCTTGCTCTTGGTCCAGGTAAGAAGGTTTTTCCTGATGTCTATTTTAAGTGTTTCTTCACGGTAGAGTTATGACCGGGCAAGATTGTCGTCGGTTTATAAGTAACTTTGTAATGGTTGTCGGATGCTCGAAGTTCATAGTTCAGCAGGCCTATTTATGTATTGATATAGTTCTTGGCTTCTTAATGCCTTTGCATCCGACTAGGTGATGCCGGTAGCCTGCACTCTTGTCTGGGGTGGAACTTTATGTAGCGTCCCGGCTGACCTTTGTCCGGTATGATCTTTCCCGGGTGCGTACATAAGTAACCTTCTGATCAGGTTACTAAGATGAGGCTGGGAAGATGTTCTCTGCCCGTGATGATTTATGCCGGGTATACTCTAGTCGGGATGCTACTAATAATGTGCCTTGTTGAGACGGATCATTATGCATATCATCAATAAGCTTATATGTTTACTTTTCAAGTCAAAGTGAGTTACTCTTGCCATTATCAGCATGAATTGTAAACAAAAGCAAGCAACTTTGGATAAAGTTAATGAGATTGTGATGCGGGTGAGCTGGCCAATGTAACCAGCAACGCAACCAGCACGAGCTCAAATGCTGTTACACCCAAATCTGGTCAAGCAATGGTCGTGTTGCCATCTCTTTCTTATCATCTAAGTGTTTTTAGAGCTGGTTCAAGAGGCTCGGGGGTTACCCTACTTCAGTCCTTAAACTGAAGTAGTAAAGTTCAAGAATAAAGTTTTTGATAGTTGAAAGCAAGCCAGCAAAAAAGAAGAACCAGCAAACGCAGTTTAGTTCAACCAGCAAAGTTATACTCAGCCGATAAAGCTAATTCAACCAGCAAGACGAACTTCAGTACAACCAGCCAGATGAACTTTAGTACAATCATTATGCGACGTTGTTTTCATTCTAAAAGGCCAACTTGCTGATACTATTCAAAGTTTACTTATGCTTTTCAATAACCAGGCCAAGTCATGTGCTTAACACGTGTGTGTGGCTGTTCTAGAATGTTGAGCTGTCGAAGGAAGATTCTCATCTATCATTGGCTGCTTTTTATCATGGGAGGAGCACTACCAAATGGCTGGCTTTTTGCAGATTATGTCCTTTATTCTTATTGGCTAATTTGTAATTGTTTGTCCTTTTTGTCTCCTTTTCCTTTTTATGTTTTTGTCTTATCTAGAAAATAGCTGTTATGCTTCTCCTATAAATAGAGAGCTCTTGTAATTGTAAAACTCAATTGATGAATGAATGAAAGTTTGATAGAGCTTATCTATTTACAAAATCTATGTGTCTTTACGAATCTTTGATTCTGGTGGCTAAGAGTGGTTTCTTTATCAGTGTTTGTGGTGTTACTTTATCAAATATTGTGGTGAAATCCAAATCTTCATATCTGATATTATAGTTGTGGTGGAATCTTTATCAGATGTAGTTGAAGGTTTGGAGTGTTTCTAGATCTCTTATTGTGGTAGTATCTTTATCAATTTGGGGTTTAGTTTAACGACCCATCCTAATTCATCTGGACGAATACGTTACATTTGGTTACATCGCGAGGTACTTGACCTCTATATGATACATTTTACAAACATTGCATTCGTTTTTAAAAGACAAACTTTCATTATATCAAAAGTTGACGGTATGCATACCATTTCATAATATATCCAACTATAATTGACTTAGTAATAATCTTGATGAACTCAACGACTCGAATGCAACGCCTTTTGAAATATGTCATGAATGACTCCAAGTAATATCTCTAATATGAGCAAATGGACAGCGAAAGATTTCTTTTTACCTGAGAATAAACATGCTTTAAAGTGTCAACAAAAAAGTTGGTGAGTTCATTAGTTTATCATAAACAATCATTTCCAATAATATAATAGACCACAAGATACTCATATTTCGAAAACAATCTGTGCAGGTCTGCTCACTGCTGAAAAATCATTCATACGATATATAAACACCTGGTAATCGACCTTAACAAGATGCATATAGAATATCCCTCGCATACTGGCATTTCGTACGGTCATGCAAAAGCATACAAACAGGCCACTCTTTTAAATATGATGGTTGTGTACACCTCACAAAAGATCATATCTTTTAAAGCTGGCGGTTGTATACTTATTTCGAAGTACTAAAGCAGTTCAAATTCTTTGACTGGAGCTTGTGAGTGCCCATAGATCTATCTTTAGGATTCGCGTCAATTAGGGGCTCGGTTCCCTAATTCTTAGATTACCAGACTATAAAGGGGTGATATTTGGTGTACTCGTAACTCAATCGTAGAATGTTTTTAAGTACTTGTGTCTATTTCGTCAAACATTTATAAAAGCAGCGCATGTATTCTCAGTCCCAAAAATATATATTGCAAATGCATTTAAAAAGGGAGCAAATGAAACTCACAATACAATATTTTGTAGTAAAAATATTCATACGACGATACTGAACAATGCAGGGTTGGCCTCGAATTCACGAACCTATATCATTTGTATATATTAATACACATAATCGTAATCGAATAAGTTTATATATATAACTTATTAATTATATCATTTTTATATTAATAATATATTTATGTTTCATATATTCTTTTTATATATAAAAATATTTTGTTATGTTATATGTGTTAAACATAATTATATATATATTTCATTTGTTTATCAAAACATTAGTTCTAATTATACTAAGTTAATATTAGTAATGATAAATATAATGATAATAACATTAACAATATACTTATGTTAATAATAATAATCTTATTATTTATAAAATGATAATAATACTAATATTTATGAAAGTACCAATAAATTGTATCATTTCTATAATAATATTAATAATACTAATCATAATCATAATATTGATAATAATACTAAAATGGTAAGATTTATAGTATTAGTATTACTTATAATAATACTAATGATAATATTAATAATAATATTACTTAATAATAATACTAATAATGATAATAATATTAATGATAATGATAATAATAATAGTAGTCATAATTGAAATTTTTAATTGTGTTAATAATAATAAATGGTAACTTTTATTAGTAATAATGTTAATAATAATAATAATAATAATAATTATAATACTAATCATAATAACAATAACTAGTAATAACAATAATAATAAGAATCATAATAATAATAATAATGATAGAAATAAATAAGAAAAAATTGTGTATACCCTTAAAAGCTTTGTCTAAAAAGAGTTGCCCCAGACCAGGCTCGAATTCGTGACCTCTCATTAACCCGAAGCACGCTCAACCATCCCTCCACCATTTCGTTTATGTTTTAAATCTCTAACTTAAACTATATATTCCATAAATTTCTATCTGATTCTTCTTCATCACCATATACCAATCGATCAGTATTACAATCAATCAAACCACGAGTTACCAGTTTGTTATTAGGCTTTGAGATTAAAACATACAATTTGATGAGGTTGTTTGATTGACAGAAAAAGGAAGAATAAAAAAAAAAAAAAAAGAACAGCAGCAGGAGTGTTCTTCACGAACCAATGGACACAGAATTCAAATTCAATACATTTGATACAATTGTTATATGGAATCAAGTGAAATGAGATTCAATAGCTTCATTTAACATCTTGTGAATAATCTTAATCCTACTTAGTATTAAAATCACAGAATGGTGATTATTACTCACGAAGAACACGATGAAGGTAAAAATTGAATTATAAAATCCGGACACTTATAGCCTATGATTACTTCACGAAATACTTAACAAATCCTTCAAGGAACCTTCTTGTATCGTCAATTGATCCTGAAACAACATCTACATTACGAATTTAAATTATAAAGATTCAGTTGACTTTTTGATTGTAAACTTTGACTCAAAAATTCGAAAGCAATCGGAGGAATTAGATGTTGAAAACTTGCAGAAAGTTCAATTAGATGATTTATAACACTTCTGTATTTTTGGTTTTTGACAATTGCTTTGAAATTGAGTGATGGAATAAAAGTTATTTTGAGCAGGGGAGTCGAGTTATTTTTCTACAAGATTCAGTTTTTCCTTTTATCACAACAGCCAAACGAATTATATGCTATCAGTGAATGATTAATACAGCACAAGATGTGATTGATAGTTGTTTTGTTGTGATGATTAGAGATCAATTTGAATTCACGGATTGAATAGAAAAGACGAGAAGGAAAAAATAAATAAATAAAATAAGAGATCTTGATATATATATATATATATATATATATATATATATATATATATATATATATATATATATATATATATATATATATCTGATTCATTCTATTATATAGTATACAAAATATAATATATAAATATAAATACTAATATTAATTATAATTACATTAATAATAATAATAATACTTTTAATATTATTAATAATAATAAACATACTATTAACAATAATAATAGAAATAATAGTAATAATATTAATAATTAATAAATATATTAGTGATAATAATAATAATAATATTATAATAATATTCATACTAATAATCATAAAATGATATTAATGATATTATTAATGATAATATTAATAAATTGTATTATTTTCTAATAATAATAACAAATTTTAAAATAATAAAAAAATAACATGAATATTACATGTATTAAATTCTATATCTATATATAATATTAAATAATAATATCCATAATACTGATATTAATATTAATATTTATTTTAATGAAAGTAATAATAACATTATTAATGTAATAACTATATTTTAACTTGTCATTACATTTAATATATTAATATCATAATTTGTCAATTAAATCGTAGTTACTAATTATATAGTATATAATTGAATATTTATTCAATATATATATATAAATTACGATATACATATATATAATATTTATACATAGAATTCATATAGATAAATATATATCCAACATTCATAAATACGTCTTAAATACACGTTGCAAATTATTTATATATTTAATTCTAGTAATTAATATTCCAACTTATCGTATATATATATTTATACATATGTCCATTTACAAATGGTTGTTTGTGAATTGAAGGTTACAATTCAATGACTAAATATATGTATGAAATTATATTAATGTAAAACGTTGATTTACTTAACATGTCGATATCCCATCATCTAAGTTATTTACACTCCACGTTCTTACTTTCACATTAAATAATATGAAGCTTAAATAGTTATATTATCAAAAGTTACGAGGAAATCATTGTCAAGTACGCATTGAAAATTAAGCAGGAATCTCCACTAACTTTTGTCCAGTTACCGTTAATTGACACATTCGTTCTTACTTGTAAATCACTTTACCATTAATTCCGAATACTGTTAAAAGGGAAAGATTTCTCAAATCAACGTGGACCTCACAACCGAGACCCCTAATCATATCACCATGTATCTGATAATTCAATCCTTTGATATTATCTTTTAATTCCGTCGATAAATATATTAAACATATATTGAAACAATACGTTCATGTAAAGTATTATACATCTAATACTTTGTTAACGTTTTTAATTAATATTTATTTATAATTATATATGCACATCAAGTTAAATATAATTGTTCGTGAATCATTGGGAATAGTCGAAGGGTAAATGAATACATGAACACATATATATATTTTTGAGACTTTAACATTACAGACTTTGCTTATCGTGTCGAAAACATATAAAGATTAAGTTTAAATTTGGTCGGAAATCTTTGGGTCATCACAGTACCTACCCGTTAAGGAAATTTCGTCTCGAAATTTGATTAGGATCATCATGACTGACAATAAGTATGTTTTCATGACTCATACGAGTTGAAAATTAAGTTTTTATCATCAATGAGTAGTATGGATAAAACAATTCGTTTATGTGAAGAGTACGAGTGAAGCTATCACAAAAGAATGAAATGAGTAAATGTAGGTTCGTCTTAACCGGTGACGTAGTCACGGTTGATTTCCAGAATTCAAGGATTTAGAGGAATTCTTCGTAATAAGATTTGATTCTTTGGTAATTAAGGAAATTAAGATCCGCTTTGGTTAAATACGATAATCTGTTTTGATTGCTCTGTCGAATATTTTACTATAAATCCACTCCCTTCGTTTCCTTATATTTTGGAGTTCCGTCCTTTTGTTTTCTCTTCCCGACTTTAAGTAAAGCGAATAATGGTCCAGAATTCGTATGTATGAAGTTTCGAATGAACATGACTAATATTCTAAGAGAGAGATTGTAATAGCATGATCTTGATTGGTTAAATTACCAGAATTCAAGAGAAAAGATAGTACTATCAAGAAAATATGTTCTTGGTCTGTTTAAAGATTTGGTAGAATGTAAGAGTCGTGTGACATGGCACATGATGACGTTATAGTCTGTGAATCATCATGTTTCATTGGAAACTCAGCATGACTTACTGTAATATAATCACGTTGATCAAGTGTTATTATATTATACTAACTCATGCTTCAGTCCCTAACACTACTTCAAAACATTCAAATTTTAAATTCAAAATTTTCAGAATTTAGAAACTAAAACAGTTTTCTTTCTGATGTAACACTGATATCGCGAAGAGATAAATGATTTCACATAAGAATAGTTATGAAAATATCTTCAGAAATATCGAGGATATATATAATAAAAGATACGATGATATCTTAGAATTTATAATATCGATGGATGATGATGAAAATTTGTCCGTAAAAGTGTAAAGTCAGGAGCAAGGTATTTGTTAATGACTTCAGCAGACACTGAATCATTTGGATTCTTTGAAGGCAGATTTATTCTTTGTGATTTGTCCACAACCTCCTTCATGGTTTGCTCAATTCGTTTTCTAGTTTCAACTTTTCTGAGCTTTGCCCGCACACTATTCTTTATCATCAAACTTCCGACGATCAAGGTCATTTACGGTTGTCTACAGTTTCTGCTGCTTTGTTCAGATTTTTCAAAAGTTGAAGTATCGACTCGTAAACTGGGTGCTTTTCAGAATTCCAGAATGGAAGATCATAATTCTAAGAGATAAATGTTATATGTATGCATATAACTGTTGATGTAGAAACGCTGCGAGATTAAAAATACTGATTTGTTGATTCCCAGTAATTGGTATGGCAATTCTTGTTACAAGATGCGGATGGGTATTTGATAGGGTTTCAATGAATATAATAATTTTTTGGAAAGTCAAGGATCAATGAAGTTTTTGGTAGGTTTACTACTAATGTGATGGGATGTATACGGTTCCCCGAAAAGCAAACTTATATCAAGGTTATAATAAGGTTGTTTCGAACAAAAAGTCGAAGTTGACTTGCTGGAGCTGTGACAAAACAAACATATATTTCATAGCATTATCCCTCAAGAAAGACAAGCTTTTAGTTGCAATTGTTCTATTTACAAGTGATATTCGTTTAAATAGTAAAAGGTGAAGATAAAAGACAGATTCGACGATTTGAAGACGCAAATGACCAAAACGCTAAAAAGTACAAAGTACAATCCAAGAGGTTCAATTTATTGATAAGAAACGTCTAAAAGTTACAAGAGTACGAGCCGCGAAACGCAAAGTACAAGATATTAAATCGTACGAAAGGACGTTCAAAAATCCGGAACCGGAACATGAACCAACTATCAACGCCTGACGCAATGGAGCTAAAATGACAAGTCAACTATGCACATGAATATAATATAATATATAAATAATTCTTAAAATTATATATATATTATATTATATAGTAAAAACCGTCGGCAAACTAGCAAATAAGTGAATGTGAGCTGTCCCAGGGGGCCATGCGATCGCATGGCCTGGAGGAGTAAAAGTCATGCGATCGCATGGCAGGAGATAGCTGGCCACATCTATAAATTGAAGCGTTTTTCGGACGAATGATACACATCTTTTTCTATCTACTCTCTATCTCTCAATATATATATATATATATATATATATATATATATATATATATATATATATATATATATATATATATATATATATATATATATATTATATTTTAATTATAATTTTAATTTTAAGTTAATAATAATAAGGTTATAGTGGCGAATGTTTTAAGTTTGTAAGTCGAAATTCTGTCCGTGTAACACTACGCGATTAATACTCATTGTAAGTTATGCTCAACCTTTTTAAATTAATGTCTCGTAGCTAAGTTATTATTATGCTTATTTAAATCAAAGTAATCATGATGTTGGGCTAAATATTAAAGACGGGGTAATTGGGCTTTGTACCATAATTGGGGTTTGGACAAAAGACCGACACTTGTAGAAATTGGACTATAGACTATTAATGAGCTTTATATTTGTTTAACTGAATGATAGTTCGTTAATTTAATATAGAGATTTACAATTGGATGTACCTATAAATAACCATATAGACTCGATCGGACACGATGGACGGGATATTTATAAGTACTAATAATCATTCATTTGACCGGACACGGGAATGGATTAATAGTCAATGGACTCATTAAAATAGGGGTGAATTACATATAAGGACACTTGGTGTAATTGTTAATAAAGTATTAAAACCTAGGATTGCACACAGTCGATAACCTGGTGTAATCATTAACAATGTATTAAAACCTTATTACAGTTTAAGTCCCCAATTAGTTGGAATATTTGACTTCGGATTATAAGGATAATTTGACGAGGACACTCGCACTTTATATTTATGACTGATGGACTGTTATGGACAAAAACCAGATGGACATATCGAATAATCCAGCATAAAGGACAATTAACCCATGGAAATAAATTAAAATCAACACGTCGAACATCATGATTACCGAAGTTTAAATAAGCATAATTCCTTTATTTTATATCTTATCGCACTTTTAATTATCGTACTTTTTAATTATCACAATTTTATTTATCGTCATTTTAATTATCGCACTTTTTAATCGCACTTTTATTATCGTTATTTAATTTATGCTTTAAATTAAGTCATTTGTATATTTAATATTTTACATTAGGTTTTAATTACGACTTAAGACATAAAATCGACAAATCGGTCATTAAACGGTAAAACCCCCTTTTTATAACAATAATAATATTACTTATATATATATATTTATACAAATATAGTTTAAAATAAATATAGCGTTAAACTTGGCTAGCTCCCTGCGGAACGAACCGGACTTACTAAAAACTACACTACTTTACGATTAGCTACACTGCCTATAGTGTTGTAGCAAAGTTTAGGTATATCCACTCTATAAATAAATAAATAACTTGTGTAAAATTGTATCGTATTTAATAGTATTTCGTAGTAAAAATATAACTATTTCGTATACACCTCGCATAACATCAAGTATTTTTGGCACCGCTTCCGGGGAATGGTACAACAACGCCGAAAGCGAAACGCTATAAAAAAGTTTTATTTTAATCTATTTTTGTAAAAATATAAGAAGTTGTAAACATAAAAATCCAAAAATATAAAAAAAAATATGTATTTCTATCTATTTAAGTGCTTAAATAAAAAGAAAATATTTTTTTTTATATAAAGTATAAAAGTATTTTTTTAGTTCTTAAAAATATAAAGTTTATAAATATAACTTATATTAAACAGAAAATAAAAAAAATCAAAGTAAAAAGTAAAAAAAATAAAATAAAACTGAGCCTGCATCGATTTCAGCCTGCATCTCAGCTGAACCTGCCTCTCATGCGATCGCATGAGATTGAAGCTCTAAACCCATGCGACCGCATGGTACCTTCTGACACGCCCACAACCTAGTACAACAGAATTAGGGTTACTGTTGTTATTAATTAATTAATTAATTAATTAATTAATTAATTAATTAATTAATTAGGGTTTAGTTTAAATAATATTTAGTTTAAGTTTTAATTAAATTTGTATTTTAAGTTTTAATTAGTTTTAAAATTAATAGTTTTATAAAATAAATAATATAAAAATTATATTTTTATAACTTTAAGCTTATTTTTATATTTTATATATTTTTATCGTTTAATCGTAATTTGTATTTTTCGTTCGTAACTAGTTTTAAGATATAGTTTTTGCCGTAGTTATTTTTATTTCTAGATTTTTAAGCGTTGCCGTAAAATCCCTTAAGTACTTTTTCTTTAGACTAAGATTTAGGTGCTTTAGAATTTTGCGACGCCGTTTTAAGATTATAGTGCTTTTTAAGTTATTGCAGTTTTGGATATAGAATTCCTATTAAGCTTTAATTCCTTTAGACACAAGTTTTAATTTTTAGTTTTTAGGCTTTTAAATTTCGACGCGCTACTTTCTTATTATTATTTTTCGACCTTTTATTTTTCGACGTTTTTCGACGCACTCTTTTTCTCTCTTATTTATCGACGCTCTAGTTTTTAGGACATAGAATTTTCTTTCTTTTCTTTAAATTTCGACGAAAAATTATTTTAAGCGGTTAAATTAATAGACATCCAAAATTTTCTGGTTCGTAGTAATAGTTGGATTTGTTAGTGGTGAGTTGTGGGCTTCCGATTTAAAGGGTCCTGGCTACCTGCTGCAACTATTGGCTATTCGAAACGTGGGCAAAATCAGAAAAGTCTATTAATTTGATAGCTTATATAATTTTTATCTTTTATAACTAATAGGATATTCAGTGAATGCACCGAGCAAAACGTTCAACACCTTTCATACGTTCACCACCTGTAACTCAATCAAGACATCTAGCCAATATTGTCGCCGTTGATTTTTCTTTAGAATCGTCATCTAGTCGACCAAGTACTCCAATTCAAATTTCCAATAATCCATTTTTTGAACCCGACCTCACAATTGAGAATCCGGAGGATATTCAGGGACAATTCAGAGATCCTGAACCACTAATCATTCCTCCTGAACCACAAATCACTCATCCAGAGATTGTCGAGGAAGAAACCATTAAATCAGAATCCTCTAGTGATTCAGATTCAACAATTTCTATCATGGAAAATCTGGAACCTCTAAGTATGGAAGACTGAATGAGGCTAAACGCACTGGCCAAGGTCATGCAATTACTCAACCAGACATTAATGCACCAGATTATGAAATCAAAGGACAAATCCTACACATGGTAACTAATCAATGCCAATTTAGTGATGCGCCGAAGGAAGATCCAAATGAACATCTTCGAACCTTTAATAGGATATGTACTTTATTTAAAATCCGAGAAGTTGAGGATGAACAGATCTATCTCATGTTATTTCCCTGAACTTTAAAGGGAGAAGCCAAAGATTGGTTAGAATCGTTACCTGAAGGGGCGATTGATACATGGGATGTTTTAATTGAAAAATTTCTTAAACAATTCTTTCCGGCATCTAAAGCTGTGAGACTTCAAGGAGAAATAGTTACGTTCACACAAAAGCCAAATGAAACTCTATATGAGGCGTGGACAAGATTTGGAAAGTTATTGAGAGGATGTCCGCAGCATGGTTTAGACACTTATTAAATAGTACAAATATTCTACCAAGGATGCGACATTACTACACGAAAAGACATCGACAGAGCAGCTGGTGGTTCCATTATGAAGAAAACCGCAACTGAAGCTTACAAAATTATTGATAACACTGCTTCCCACTCACATGAGTGGCACCAAGAAAAAGATATCGTAGATCATCTAAAGCTGCTAGAGCCGATTCTAGCCATGACTTTGATTCCGTGTCTGCAAAGATAGATGCTTTCGAGAGACGAAAGGAAAAGATGACTAAAGATATTCACTCAATACGAATTAGTTGTGAGCAGTGTGGAGGACCACATTTGACAAAAGATTGTCTCAGTATTGAACAAAACAATGGAGCAAAGAGAGAATGTTTCATACATGAACCAAAGGCCTGGAAATAATTATCGGAATAATTATCAACTGCCAAGACCAAACTACAATCAGAATTATAATCGAAATGTTCCATACAACAACCAACAAGGTCCTAGCAATCAGCAAGTATCCAACAATACTTACAATCAGCAAAGACCTATTTTTCCAATTAAACCACCACAAACCGATGATAAAAAGCCAAATCTAGAAGATATGATGTCGAAGCTAGTTGAATCTCAAACGCAGTTTTTCACATCTCAGAAACAAACCAATGAACAAAATGCTCAAGCATTTAGAAATCAACAAGCTTCTATTCAAAATTTGGAACAAGAAGTAAGCAACCTAGCAAGGTTGATAGGTGAAAGAAAACCGGGGAGTCTACCTAGCGATACAAATGCTAACTCCCGGAATGAAACAGTTAAAGTGATTACCACGAGAAGTGGTATTACACTTAAACTACCTGAAATACCTGTAAATTCTGATGACTCTATTCCTACTACACAAGAACCACAATCTTGAACAAGAGAAGAAAATAGAACAGGTAGTTGAAAAGTTTAATGAAGATAACACAGTTAAGGCTAAACCTTATGTTAAACCATACCAACCACCACTTCCTTACCCGAGTAAAATGAGAAAAGAAAGACTTGAAGCCGAGCAATCTAAATTCTTGGATATGTTTAAACAAATAAATGTCAATCTTCCTTTCATTGATGTGATTTCAGGAATGCCAAGATATGCCAAATTCCTGAAAGATCTAATCACAAATAGAAAGAAAATGGAAGAACTCTCGGCTGTTACTATGAATGCTAATTGTTCTGCAGTGTTGTTGAATAAGATACCAGAAAAATTATCAGATCCAGGAAGTTTCACAATTCCATGTTTTCTGGGTAGTCTTAGTTCAATAGAAGCATTGGTAGACTTAGGTGCTAGTATAAATTTAATGCCGTATTCACTATACGCTAAACTCGACCTTGGAGAATTGAAACCAACACGAATAAGCATACAACTAGCCGATCGATCAGTAAAATATCCTAGAGGGATAATGGAGAACATGCTAGTTAAAGTTGGTACTTTAGTATTTCCAGTAGATTTTGTTATTCTAGACATGGAAGAAGATTCTCAAGTTCCTCTTATATTAGGAAGACCATTCTTAAACACGGCTAAAGCAATAATAGGCGTGTTCGGTAAAAAACTGACCCTAAGTATAGAGGACGAGAGTGTTACCTTTTCTGTTGATAGAGCCATGCAACAACCGCAATCTGCAGATGATACATGTTATTATATTCAAACTATAGATTCACATGCAGAATTGTTACAAGAATTTTCAGAATTACAAGGAACAGGAGAATGTTCTTTAGGAGAAGGAACTGAACCAATTGATGAAGCTGAATTGTTAGCTACACTTATGGCTAATGAATACGAACCAACAACAGAAGAACTTCAAATGCTAAAAGAGGAAGACAGATATCGATACAAATCATCGATAGAAGAACCACCTATATTAGAGTTAAAGCCACTTCCAAACCATTTAGAATACGCTTATTTACATGGTGAATCTGAATTACCTGTAATAATATCGTCTTCTCTTACAGAAAATAAAAAATCTCAACTCATTTCTGTGCTAAAAGCTCATAAACCAGCTATTGCATGGAAGATTCATGACATTAAAGGCATAAGTCCTTCATATTGCACACATAAAATCCTTATGGAAGAAGGCCATAAAACCTATGTGCAACGCCAACGAAGACTAAATCCTAATATGCAAGATGTTGTTAAGAAAGAAATTATTAAACTGCTAGATGCAGGTTTAATTTTTCCAATCTCTGATAGTCCATGGGTAAGCCCAGTTCAACGCGTACCTAAGAAGGGTGGCATGACTGTCATCACAAATGAAAAAAATGAGCTTATTCCTACTAGGACTGTAACAGGATGGCGTGTTTGTATAGATTATAGAAAATTAAATGACGCCACCAGAAAAGATCACTTTCCCTTACCTTTCATTGATCAAATATTGGAAAGATTAGCCGGGAATATTTACTATTGTTTTCTTGACGGTTTCTCCGAATACTTTCAAATTCCAATAGCACCCGAGGACCAAGAGAAAACCACATGCACGTGCCCTTATGGTACTTTTGCTTACAAACGCATGCCATTTGGACTTTGCAACGCCCCCGCAACCTTTCAAAGGTTGTAACACCCCGTTTTTCCCCGTACATGATTTATAGGTGTATTGTGTATGTACGACAGGTGTATGAAGGGTTCGATACATGTTTGGGTGTTAAAGTCTTGTATGCGAGAAAATGTGTCAGGCCACGTTGGGTGTCGCGGCGCGACAAAGGGAGCTGCGGCGCGGCGTTTCAAATAAATCCAGATCAGAAAGCTTGTTAACAAAGTCACCAGTTCGAGGCAATCGTCGCGGCGCGACGAATTAGGCTGCGGCGCGGCGAATGGTGTGAACTGGCACCAGATTCTTGTAAATTTAAATGAAGTTCAAGGGCAATTTGGTCTTTTCGCGTTTGAGCCAGATTTGAGGATTTAACCTCATCCATTCATTTCATTTCTCATTTTAATTTCCCTTTTCTTTTCATTTTTCCTCTCAAACTCAAACACCCATTTGATTTCAAAAGGATTTTTGGAAAGGAAGGATCGGGAGTTGATCCTTGGCGTAGTTGACAAGTGTGTTCTCCTCGTTCTTAGCTACACGGTGATACAAGTGGTAAGCTCTAACTCCGAAATTCATTTTTGCGTTCATCATTCAAGTTTAGGGCTTTTGATTGTATGATTCATAGGTGAAACCCATTTAGTTGTTAATTGAAGGTTAACACCAAGATTCGGGTTTTTTGTTGTTAATGTCGGGTTTTGGGTTTGGTGTGCAAGTTCATGCTTGTAAGACTTGTAAATGGTGTATAATCACTAGTATTAGTGATTATTGAGGTTTTGGGGACATTTAGGGTTCTTGGAGTTGACTAATTTTGACTAGAGTCAAAATTAGGGTTTGGTGATGATTTTGACCCGATTGTTGATTTATTAAGGTTTATAAACTTAAAATGGATTAAGTTGAAGTATTAAACCGAGTTAAATGTGTTTTGGTGTCAAGACTTGTAAACGGTGAGATTTTGACTTAATGGGTCAAAATAAGGGTTTTGGTGTCAAAATGGGTGAGACATGTGTTTAACACTTGTGTTTGGGTTTACTTGGCATATTAGGACCATTTTCACCCGTGTTAGTAATTATTGGTTAGTTTGGGTGCGGTTTGTACTTGGAATTACATTTGGGTCGAATTTGCACTAAGTGTCAAATTGGGTTGGTTTGTAAATCCAATCTAAGTGTGTTGTTGAATTTGTGATAATGGAATAGGTACTTTCCATTGACGAGTTGCGGATTACTTGGTTTCATTCATCAAGGCTTAAGGTGAGTGTTAATATCCTATATGCATATGTATGTGTAGGATGGGTGCGGGTCGGGTGAAGTGGTTCTCGGTTATAGAGCTCACTTCACATATAGGTGGATTGATGGACTTGTGTGTAGGTCCAATTGGCACGGTTGTGCGTTTTGGTTGACCATCTTTGACGAGGTGCACACCTTGCGTGTACTCTATCACATGGGCGTGTGATGTGGATTATATAACCCCAATGGCGAAGGGTTAATATTGTGTGTGGAATAATTATGCGTGTACGTATATAATGTATTTATTTGTGTAGTATGAATGTGGTATTGTCGCGGTGTTCAAGACACCACATTCTAAGTAACGAGTAGTAGTGTCGCGGTGTTTAAGACACTACTCATTGTTTGATTGGCATGTGGTATTGTCGCGGTGGTTAAGACACCACATTGTCATGGGAGTGGAATTGTCGCGGTGTTCAAGACACCACTCATTATTTTGATTGACGTGTGGATTCGTCGCGGTGTTTAAGACGCCACATTGTCATGGGGGTGAATTAGTCGCGGTGTTTAAGACATCACCCGGGGGATTAGTGATTACGCGGTGTTTAAGTAACGCTAATGGATGTTACGAACTCCGACGGTCTCTTACGAGTATCGTTCCCTTGTACGATTGATTAACCATGGTTATTGTGTTGTAAGCGTAAGCAAATTATGTTATTCGAGAGATATATACATATATATACATATATATTGTATACATATAATGTTGTATTGTCGTGTTGTAGCTAACCCTCCGGGTGTAGCTTATTGGCATTGTTCACATCGTTGTTGGCAAACTTATATTTTGTTGATGTATCTTTAGCTCATTGCTTAGTGATCTTACGGTATGCTTAGACTAGCTTGCCTTTATGTTTGGATGCTCCGGTATGCGGTATTTTCTATTTTGTGGCGTGTCCATTTTATGCATATATATGTATGTAGTATATTCTCACTCACTAAGCGTTAGCTTACCCTCTCGTTGTTGATATTTTTATAGGTTCGCATGCTTGGCGGCTCGGGTAAGCTTGGGAATTAGAGATCTCGGCTAGGTTGCTTTAGAAGATCTTGCTTTTGGACTCGATTAGGATTTGGGTAGCGTAGTCCCAAATCACCATGCTCGGTTTTGTGTAAACGTAACTAGTCGGGTCATAATGATTATAACCGGTTTACGATTTAATTAATGAACCATTGTATTAAGGAGTTTAAATCATTAATGTATGTTTTAAGTTCGATGAACTTACTTTGATAACAAATACGTTTTGGAATATGTGTAACGGGACCTAAAGTATTATTTAACGCGTATTAAAAGGAAAAATTTTTATGGGCCGGTTTTAATAAGGGTTGGGTAGTTTCAAGTGGTATCAGAGCATGGTCTAAGGGATTTAGGTGACTTGAGATAGGTGCCTAGACTTAGACTTTTGTGTGTGCTTAATTTGTTGCGGGACTTGTAGGAGTACAGGTCGGAATGGGTTCTAGCTAGTGCCTTGTTTATAGGTTGACTAACGTTTATATTAGTAATGCGAATATTATTAATATGCTATTGTGATGTGATAATAATTCTCGCGTGTGTTTATATCGCGTAGAATTTTGTTTGTGTTTGCATATATCATCGAGCGAGACAGTTGTTGTACTAACGAGCCGATACAGCGTGTATGCGTAATAAGGACTTGCAAACCTTATTACGGGTGCAAATCGTGTCTAGCAAGTGATGTACGACAAATGTTTAGCAAGATGGGGCGGTGTTGTGCGTGTGATTTACACGTTCGTGGTCTAACCGCTTTGCATTCCTTAGAATGGCGACGGGAAATGGGATCGAGACGAATGACGCTGAGTTTAACGCTAGAGTTGCGGCCGCCGTTGCGGAGCAAATGAGTGCGTTTCGAGAAGAAATGGATAGGAAGTATTCCGAATTTCGAAATGGTGGAGAAATGGAGCATTGTCTTAAGAGCTTCATGAGGACTAAACCTCCGATGTATGACGGGAAACCGGATCCTTTAGTAAGCACAACTTGGATCTCGGATGTTGAAGGGTGTTTTCGTACTATTGAATGCCCTCCCGAGAAAAAGACAAGACTCGCTACTAGTTTATTGCGGGGTAGGGCGAAGGATTGGTTGGATGGTAAGATTGATCTTGTCGGTGGTGAGCCGTTTATGCCATTATCGTGGGACGATTTTAAGAAGGAATTCTTCGAGGAGTTCTGGACTTCAGCCGACTTGTCGGAATTGCGTGATGAGTTGCGAAACTTGCAACAGGGATCTATGGATTTGAATACTCTCAAGACGACCTTTATGGCGAAGACTCGTTTTTGCCCGGAGTATTTAGGGAATGATCGGTTGTTGATGGAGGATTTCTATCGAACCTTGAATGATGACTTGAAGAATAAGATTAGCCGGGGTCACGCGAAATCGTTTGCGGAATTATTCGCTGTGGCTAGAGGTTTCGAGTCGTATTCACGATCAAAGAAGGGTGAACCTTCGAGCGAGAGAAGGGTTGTTTCGCATGGTGCTCCGAGTAAGAGGACTAAGGGTCCGAGTGTGAGCACGGGTGGTACACGGACGGGTATATTGGATTCTAGTGCGTCTAGATGTTACAATTGTGGCATAAGGGGTCACAAGTCGTGGGAATGTTCGGTACCAAAAGGCGATGGCATGGTGTGCTTCAATTGCCAAGAAGAAGGACATCGTAAGTCGGAATGTCCCAAGTTAGCGGGGACGGGGCCGGCAAGGAGACGTTAAGGTATGTTTCGTTTTAATAAATATGTCTTTTGATTATTTATTAAGTGCCGTTTGAAGTTGAGTTTATTAAATGCATTGTGTTGTGCATGTTATTGATATGGGTGACGTTCCTAATGGAAGTACCCTATGACGACGTTTTGATTGACGGGCGAAGGGCGTAAGACTTGGTGTAACCAAGCATTCCTTGATATTTGTAAAATGTTTCTACCAAGCCATGGAAATGGGTTGGTGTTCGGTTGTTAAGCGCGTGTTCGCTTTTGTGTTGAGGTCGATGAACCGTGAGGTTCGACGGGTGGGCTGAAACCCTTGAGATCGAGTGTTTTGAATCTCGATGTATGTTGGTAATGGAGTCTTTATGACGCGACATTAGGTGCCTCTTTTATACCTACTAGCGTGGTGTTCGACTCCGATTATGTTGCGGATACATTGTACTTAGGGTACCGAAGTGAAATCCTTAGGTACATGAGTGACTAGGTGTAATTTGACAAACTAAAGCAATTGGATGATTGCGAAGGTATGGTTTGTGTAATCGTGGTACACTTTTTGCTCGAAGTGTTTAAGGATTGATTGAAATCCTTTATGTGCTCAAGGCTGGAGCAAGATATGGTGACGGGTCGTGTGAGCCCAATCTTTGTAAAGTCTACCTTAGGTAGCATTGTACGGTTGTACGAGTTGTGGATATGGGACGTAGTTCCAAATGGGGGAGTTACACTCCCGCACGAGGAAGTTTTAGTGTGAGATTTCGGATGATGCTTTTGGTAGATCCGGAAAATGTTTTCGAGACCTGATTTTGGTCGATTTGTGGTAGATTACAATTTCGGATAAATTGTACTTATGGTTTGGATTTGAATTATCACCGAGGTGGTAATGTGGTAAATCTCGATTGAGAGATAATGGACGTGTTTGGCGAGCAAGGTGAAATCCTTCGGTTAAGGGAGGTGTGTGTCGGATTCTCTTCTAGAGAATAATTGTTTTGTGCCTATGTTTGATATAGGTGGTTCTTGCTCGTGTATGTGAATGGTTAGTGGTATCCGTTAGGATTCACTATGGCGTAGCAGAGCGCGATGTTACGCTACTCGTCGTTCGAGGCCAAAAGGGCGTTGATTGATGAAGCATGACTTTCGGGTCCGCTGACTTCATCATGGTA
Organism: Rutidosis leptorrhynchoides; assembly: GCF_046630445.1. Classification (NCBI taxonomy): domain Eukaryota; kingdom Viridiplantae; phylum Streptophyta; class Magnoliopsida; order Asterales; family Asteraceae; genus Rutidosis; species Rutidosis leptorrhynchoides. The sequence continues at coordinate 129,870,900 of NC_092340.1, read as the reverse complement.
TTGGTGATTGATGAAGCATGACCTTTAGGGTCCGCTGACTTTATCATGGGAGTATGCGATTGGTGGAGCATGACCTTCGGGGTCCGCTGATTTCATCATGAGCGAGGTGTTATATCGGTGAAGCATGACTTTCGGAGTCCGCTGACTTCATCCGGTGTTGAGATTGGTGAAGCATGACCTTCGGGGTCCGCTGACTTCATCATGGGATTATTGATTGGTGTTATCCGTCAGGATTCGTTGGTTCGGTCTTCATCGTTTCGGATTGTTGACCTTAGGTTGAGACTTGGTTGCTTTTAGCGTTGTACTCGGTAAGGGTACGCTAAGGGGTTGATATCTCTGTACGAGATTGGTTGAGTTTTCCCGATGTTAGGGAATGAGCATGGTTTTAGTGCTCGGATTGTGGATTTGATAAATCGCGGGTGACGATTTAGTTGTTAAAGGCAATTCAGTGGGAAGAATTGCTTAGGAAAGTCGGTTTGGACTTATGTTTGAGGACCGTGAAGTGTGGTCCGTTTGGTTAAATGACAAGGATCACGAGGACGTGATCGAGTCTAAGTGGGGGAGAGTTGTAACACCCCGTTTTTCCCCGTACATGATTTATAGGTGTATTGTGTATGTTCGACAGGTGTATGAAGGGTTCGATACATGTTTGGGTGTTAAAGTCTTGTATGCGAGAAAATGTGTCAGGCCATGTTGGGTGTCGCGGCGCGACAAAGGGAGCCGCGGCGCGGCGTTTCAAATAAATCCAGATCAGAAAGCTTGTTAACAAAGTCACCAGTTCGAGGCAATCGTCGCGGCGCGACGAATTAGGCCGCGGCGCGGCGAATGGTGTGAACTGGCACCAGATTCTTGTAAATTTAAATGAAGTTCAAGGGTAATTTGGTCTTTTCGCGTTTGAGCCAGATTTGGGGATTTAACCTCATCCATTCATTTCATTTCTCATTTTAATTTCCCTTTTCTTTTCATTTTTCCTCTCAAACTCAAACACCCATTTGATTTCAAAAGGATTTTTGGAAAGGAAGGATCGGGAGTTGATCCTTGGCGTAGTTGACAAGTGTGTTCTCCTCGTTCTTAGCTACACGGTGATACTAGTGGTAAGCTCTAACTCCGAAATTCATTTTCGTGTTCATCATTCAAGTTTAGGGCTTTTGATTGTATGATTCATAGGTGAAACCCATTTAGTTGTTAATTGAAGGTTAACACCAAGATTCGGGTTTTTTGTTGTTAATGTCGGGTTTTGGGTTTGGTGTGCAAGTTCATGCTTGTAAGACTTGTAAATGGTGTATAATCACTAGTATTAGTGATTATTGAGGTTTTGGGGGACATTTAGGGTTCTTGGAGTTGACTAATTTTGACTAGAGCCAAAATTAGGGTTTGGTGATGATTTTGACCCGATTGTTGATTTATTAAGGTTTATAAACTTAAAATGGATTAAGTTGAAGTATTAAACCGAGTTAAATGTGTTTTGGTGTCAAGACTTGTAAACGGTGAGATTTTGACTTAATGGGTCAAAATTAGGGTTTTGGTGTCAAAATGGGTGAGATATGTGTTTAACACTTGTGTTTGGGTTTACTTGACATATTAGGACCATTTTCATCCGTGTTAGTAATTATTGGTTAGTTTGGGCGCGGTTTGTACTTGGAATTACATTTGGGTCGAATTTGCACTAAGTGTCAAATTGGGTTGGTTTGTAAATCCAATCTAAGTGTGTTGTTGAATTTGTGATAATGGAATAGGTACTTTCCATTGACGAGTTGCGGATTACTTGGTTGCATTCATCAAGGCTTAAGGTGAGTGTTAATATCCTATATGCATATGTATGTGTAGGATGGGTGCGGGTCGGGTGAAGTGGTTCTCGGTTATAGAGCTCACTTCACATATAGGTGGATTGATGGACTTGTGTGTAGGTCCAATTGGCACGGTTGTGCGTTTTGGTTGACCATCTTTGACGAGGTGCACACCTTGCGTGTACTCTATCACATGGGCGTGTGATGTGGATTATATAACCCCAATGGCGAAGGGTTAATATTGTGAGTGGAATAATTATGCGTGTACGTATATAATGTATTTATTTGTGTAGTATGAATGTGGTATTGTCGCGGTGTTCAAGACACCACATTCTAAGTAACGAGTAGTAGTGTCGCGGTGTTTAAGACACTACTCATTGTTTGATTGGCATGTGGTATTGTCGCGGTGGTTAAGACACCACATTGTCATGGGAGTGGAATTGTCGCGGTGTTCAAGACACCACTCATTATTTTGATTGACGTGTGGATTCGTCGCGGTGTTTAAGACGCCACATTGTCATGGGGGTGAATTAGTCGCGGTGTTTAAGACATCACCCGGGGGATTAGTGATTACGCGGTGTTTAAGTAACGCTAATGGATGTTACGAACTCCGACGGTCTCTTACGAGTATCGTTCCCTTGTACGATTGGTTAACCATGGTTATTGTGTTGTAAGCGTAAGCAAATTATGTTATTCGAGAGATATATACATATATATACATATATATTGTATACATATAATGTTGTATTGTCGTGTTGTAGCTAACCCTCCGGGTGTAGCTTATTGGCATTGTTCACATCGTTGTTGGCAAACTTATATTTTGTTGATGTATCTTTAGCTCATTGTTTAGTGATCTTACGGTATGCTTAGACTAGCTTGCCTTTATGTTTAGATGCTTCGGTATGCGGTATTTACTATTTTGTGGCGTGTCCATTTTATGCATATATATGTATGTAGTATATTCTCACTCACTAAGCGTTAGCTTACCCTCTCGTTGTTGATATTTTTATAGGTTCGCATGCTTGGCGGCTCGGGTAAGCTTGGGAATTAGAGATCTCGGCTAGGTTGCTTTAGAAGATCTTGCTTTTGGACTCGATTAGGATTTGGGTAGCGTAGTCCCAAATCACCATGCTCGGTTTTGTGTAAACGTAACTAGTCGGGTCATAATGATTATAACCGGTTTATGATTTAATTAATGAACCATTGTATTAAGGAGTTTAAATCATTAATGTATGTTTTAAGTTCGATGAACTTACTTTGATAACAAATACGTTTTGGAATATGTGTAACGGGACCTAAAGTATTATTTAACGCGTATTAAAAAGAAAAATTTTTATGGGACGGTTTTAATACGGGTTGGGTTGTTTCAAAGGTGCATGATGGCGATTTTTCATGACATGATAGAAGAATGCATGGAAGTTTTCATGGATGACTTTTCAGTCTTCGGTGATACATTTGAATTATGTCTAGTTAATCTTGAACGAATGCTTATTAGATGCGAGCAATCAAATCTAGTTCTTAATTGGGAGAAATGCCATTTCATGGTTAAAGAAGGCATCATTCTTGGTCATAAAATTTCAAAGGAAGGAATTGAAGTGGATAGAGCTAAAGTAGATGTAATTGCTAAACTTCCACATCCCACCAATGTTAGAGGAGTTAGGAGTTTTCTAGGGCATGCTGGTTTTTACCGACGTTTCATAAAAGATTTTTCTAAAATTGCTACTCCTATGAATAAACTCATAGAAAAAGATGCTCCATTCATCTTTTCAGATGAATGCATCAAATATTTTAATATTCTTAAAGAAAAACTCACTAATGAGCCAATCATGATAACTCTAAATTGGAATCTACCATTTGAACTCATGTGCGATGCAAGTGATTTTGCAATGGGAGCCGTTTTAGGATAAAGGATTGAAAAACGATTTCAACCTATCTATTATGCTAGTAAGACATTACACGGAGCACAAATGAATTACACAACTACTGAAAAAGAACTCCTTGCTATTGTCTTTTCTTTTGACAAATTCCGATCATATCTCGTTCTAGCTAAAACGGTGGTCTATACCGACCATTCTGCCCTTAGATACCTATTTTCGAAATAAGATGCCAAACCACGATTAATTCATTGGATCTTACTCTTACAAGAGTTTGATATTGAAATCCGAGACAAAAAGGGAGCAGAAAATCTCGCCGTTGATCATCTTTCTCGTCTTGAAAATCCTGAATTAGAAGTTCTAAATGAATCGGCTATACAAGATAAATTTCCTGATGAATATCTATTGAAGATAGATTATAATGAAATTCCATGGTTTGTAGACTATGCAAACTACTTAGTATGTGGATTCCTTGAAAAAGGGTTGTCGTACCAAAAACGAAAGAAATTCTTTAGTGATATAAAACACTATTTTTTGGAAGATCCACATTTGTTTAAAAGTTGCCCCGATAGAATAATACGTCGATGTGTATTCGGAGATGAAGCTAGTCAAATCTTAAACCATTGTCACACAGGACCAACAGGAGGGCATTATGGGCCTCAACTTACAGCAAGGAAAGTCTACGATGCTGGATTCTATTGGCCTACAATTTTCAAAGATGTGCACCTTCTTTGTAAATCCTATGATGCTTGTCAAAGGGCCGGAAAAATAAGTCAACGTGATGAAATGCCACAAAATGTCATTCAAGTATGTGAAGTATTTGACGTTTGGGGTATTGACTTTATGGGTCCGTTTCCAAAATCTCATAATAATCTCTACATTCTCGTTGCTATTGATTATGTATCTAAATGGGCGAAAGCACAAGCTCTCCCAACTAACGATGCACGAGTTGTAGTCAATTTTCTAAAACGTCTTTTTGCAAGGTTTGGAACACCGAAAGTTTTAGTAAGTGATCGGGTTACTCATTTTTGTAATAATCAACTTGAGAAAGTTTTCAAAAGATATGGAGTAACTCATAAAATCTCAACCGCTTATCATCCACAAACAAGTGGGCAAGTTGAAAATACCAACCGAGCATTAAAACGTATTCTAGAGAAAACCGTAGGATCAAATCCGAAGGAATGGTCCATGAAATTGGAGGATGCACTCTGGGCTTTTAGAACAGCCTACAAAACTCCAATTGGCACCACACCTTTTAGACTTGTTTACGGAAAAGCATGTCACCTTCCAGTAGAAATTGAGCATAAAGCATTTTGGGCTTTGAAGACATGTAATCTTGATTTGCATGAAGCCGGACGTCTACAGTTAAGTCAACTAAACGAATTAGAAGAATTAAGACATGAAGCATACGAAAATTCATTAATCTATAAAGAAAGAACGAAGAAATGGCATGATAAAAGAATCAGAAGTTCAAAAGAATTTAAAGGAGACAGAGTTCTTCTTTTCAATTCACGATTCATGCTATTTCCTGGAAAATTGAAATCTAGATGGTCTGGACCATTCATAGTCAAAAGAGTTTTCCCATACGGAACAGTAGAATTAATAAATTCAAACGGGATTGAATTTAAGGTTAATGGTCACAGAGTTAAACATTACATAGATAATCCAATGGAAGTTGAAGATGAAGTTAATCACAATTTGGATATCACAGCTAACTAAGTGTGGGAAGATTCGAATCTTTTAAGGGTAATGTGTATTTCTGTTAGAGTTAGGTATTCTGTTTTCGTGTAGTTCTCGAGAATGGAATCCGAATGGTCTTTCCCTAGCAGACCCTAAAGAACTAGTCTTCTCCCTCCATTCTGAATTTTTATTTCTTTTAGGTTTTACGAGATGAAAAATTCCTTTGATCTGAACCATGGTCTACTACTACACGCTATGATTACTAAACGTAATAATAACATCTATCCCGAGTGAACTGGTATCATTCATAAGAGGAAAAATGGATGAAGTAAGGAAAGAACTCAAGAAGAATCATCATAAGACACATTTTGGTAAAGGAAAATCAAAATCCGCAACAAAAAAAAGAGCACGACACCTTGAAAGATGTCATAAATGCGGAAAATGGTCACACGAAGGTAAATGTTCGAACAATCAAACATATTCAAATACCGAATTTGTTACTCTATGCAGAGAAGGACCGTTCATATGTTTAGAAGAAAAGTTATTGAAGAATCGAGGTTACGCTTACGTAGCTATGGAGAACCAAATTACACGACTCTCCTATGAGTCGGCTAAAGCAGGTCTCTGAGAATTCTATCTCACAGGTAAGTATGTACAGTTTTTTTTATGTTATTGCTTTTAACCTTTTGATAATAAACGCTGAATCGTTCACTATAAAGTATTAAATTGATATTCAATAAAATTAGGTATGCGAAACCGAAATTATTGATATCATATAAAAATTTATTACATCACTGCGAAATTTATCGTTTATTCATAAGGTATATATATCTTTAATCAATCAACCCAAAATATTTCAGAAATTCGTCAGGAGTAAAACTAGGTAATATAGCCGAAATTACTTTACCTAAAAAGAGGGGCGCATATTTTTGATAATATTTGATTGATTAAAGTGGGTTAAAAGACCAAAAAGATTTTTAATTTTAACTTTTACCTTGTTTTTAAATTAATATTAAATTATTATTGTAAATTTTTAAAATCAATATATTTAAGTTTTTAAATATTTTAAAAAACTAATATTTTTAATATAAGTTTGTAAAACTAATATATTTAAATATTAATTATATTTGTATAAAATTTTATTATGCATTTTAAATTTAAGTTTGGTGTGAATTTAAAAACAAAAATTTACTTTATTTCTTTAAGTTAAAAATATGACTTTTAAAATTCGTCGTGAGTTGAAGACTAGGTCGTTGAACCAAAATTTCTTTACCCGAGGGCGGGACGAGAACTTTTATTATCATTATTTTTAATCTTATAGATCTAAAGTATGCCAAAAACATTTAAAAAATCCAAAAATCTTTGCTTTTAAAACAACGCTTTAAAATGACAAATTATTAAAATTTTGTCGAGGGACGAACTAGGACAATGATCCGAAATGCCCTCATTCTAAAAGAAAAAAAATTTTTAAAATTAATTAATTGTTTCATAAGTAAATGATTTTATATATAAAAAAAAAAATAGACCCCATGCGATCTCATGGGGTTTGCACAGCATAGCCATGCGGTCGAATGGCACCAAAAAACTGGACAGATCAAAAATTCCAGCGAGCTCTCTGCCTCCTCACTTCTACACACACATATACACGAAAACACACACAAAATTCTCTCAAATTTCATCAATTTTTCACCAAATTCAACGAAATTTCGTCCTACAACCCGCTATAAACATGCCTTTCTTCGGATTTGGGAGCAAAAAGGTAAAGATTTCACCCTTAAACTCATAAATTTCCTAATTTTTGTGATAATTTCAATTATTTGCAATAATACTAGTTTGATAATTTTTAGTGTAATTAGAGTTAAATTGTTAGTATATTATGCATGTATAACCTAGATTGATGCTATTTAACATGATTTGAAGCCAAAAACTTCAAAATTTTTAGAAATCTAGGGTTTGTGTTCTTGAACAATTTGGAACTTTTTGATATAAACAGGTTATGACCGATTTTTGTCATGAATTATTGCTAAATTAAGCAGTGTAACATGTTTAGGTAGCTAAATGAACCAAACATTGATCCTAAACTGTAACAACCCAACCCGTTAACCAACCAATAAGGCGAAATAAAAAAAAAATCTTTTTGCAACAAATGGCGCGGCGCGCCATTGAAATTTCCCGTTCATATTGATTATAAACGTTCCATATTAATTGATTTCGTCGCGAGGTTTTGACCTCTATATGAGACGTTTTTCAAAGACTGCATTCATTTTTTAAAACAAGCATAACCTTTATTTTATCGATAAAGGTTTAAAAAGCATTACGTAGATTATCAAATAATGATAATCTAAAATATACTGTTTACACACGACCATTACATAATGGTTTACAATAAGAATATATTACATAATATATAAGTTTCTTGAATGCAGTTTTTGCACAATATCATACAAGCATGGGCTCCAAATCTTGTCCATATTTTAGTATGCAACAGCGAAAGCTCTTAATAATCAGCTGAGAATAAACATGCTTAAAACGTCAACAAAAATGTTGGTGAGTTATAGGTTTAACCTATATATTTATCAAATCGCAATAATAGACCACAAGATTTCATATTTCAATATACATCCCATACCTAGAGATAAAAATCATTCATATGGTGAACACCTGGTAATTGACATTAACAAGATGCATATAAGAATATCCCCTATCATTCCGGAAAATCCTTCGGACATGATAAAAACAACATCGAAGTACTAAAGCATCCGGTACTTTGGATGGGGTTCGTTAGGCCCAATAGATCTATCTTTAGGATTCGCGTCAATTAGTAGATCGGTTTACTAATTCTTAGGCTACCAAGTAAAAGGGGCATATTCGGCTTCGATCATTCACCCATATAATGTATTTTCATTTACTTGTGTCTATTTCGTAAAACATTTATAAAACTGCATGTATTCTCATCCCAAAATATTAGATTTTAAAAGTGGGACTATAACTCACTTTCACATATTTTTACTTTGTCGGGAAGTAAGACTTGGCCACTGGTCGATTCACGAACCTATACAAATATGTACATATATATCAAAGTATGCTCAAAATATATTTACAACATTTTTTAATACGTTATAATGTTTTAAGCTTATTAAGTCAGCTGTCCTCGTTAATAACCTACAACTAGTTGTCCATAGTTAGATGTACAGAAATAAATATAAATTATCTTGGATCAATACACGACCCAGTGTATACAAGCCTCAGGCTAGATCACAACTCAAACTATATATATTATTTTGGAATCAACCTCAACCCTGTATAGCTAACTCCAACATTACTGCATATAGAGTGTCTATGGTTGTTCCAAAATATATTATATAGATGGGTCGATATGATACGTCAAAAAAATGTATACGTGTCTATGGTATCCCAAGATTACATAATATATATTAGAATACATGAATAATACAATATAAGTTTGTTAAGTTATGATTTGTATAGAATTGTTACAATATTTCCCGTAGCTACAACAATAAAAAAATATCCAATCTTGTTTTACCCATAACTTCTTCGTTTTAAATCCGTTTTGAGTGAATCAAATTGCTATGGTTTCATATTGAACTCTATTTTATGAATCTATACATAAAAGGTATAGGTTTATAGTCGGAAATATAAGTTACAAGTCATTTTTGTAAGAGGTAGTCATTTCAGTAGAAAGAACGACGTCTTGATGACCATTTTGAAAAACATACTTCCACTTTGAGTTTAACCATGATTTTTGGATATAGTTTCATGTTCATAAGGAAAATCATTTTCTCAGAAGAACAACTTTTAAATCAAAGTTTATCGTAGTTTTTAATTAACTAACCCAAAACAGCCCGCGGTGTTACTACGACGGCGTATATCCGGTTTTATGGTGTTTTTCGTGTTTCCAGTTTTAAATCATTAAGTTAGCATATCATATAGATATAGAACATGTGTTTAGGTGATTTTAAAAGTCAAGTTAGAAGGATTAACTTTATTTGCGAACAAGTTTAGAATTAACTAAACTATGTTCTAGTGATTACAAGTTTAAATCTTCGAATAAGATAGTTTTATATGTATGAATCGAATGATGTTATGAACATCATTAATACCTTAAGTTTATTAGGTAAACCTACTGGAAGTAACAAGAAATGATCTAGCTTCAAAGGATCTTGGATGGCTTGAAAGTTCTTGAAGTAGGATCATGACACAAAAACAAGTTCAAGTAAGATTTTTACTCGAATTAAGATAGTTTATAGTTATAGAAATTGAATCAAAGTTTGAATATGATTATTACCTTGAATAAGAAAGATAACCTACTGTAAATAACAAAGGTTTCTTGATCTTAGATGATTACTTGGAATGGATTAGAAAGCTTAGATGTAAACTAGTAAACTTGAAAGGATTTTCGAAGTGTTCTTGAAGTGTTCTTCCTAAGATGATTATAGCTTAATTCTTGAAGTAATTTTTGATGAAGATGATGATTAACTACTGGAAAAATTCGTTCATAAGTGTGTGTGTGTGTGTTGAGAGAGAATTAGAAAGAGAATTGGAAGTGAAATGGAGTGAATGATGAGTGGTAAGTGGTGAGTGATGAGTGGGGTTAAAAGGAGTTCTAGTTAGTTGACTAATTCATGGTAGAAGTTAAAATTGATTAGTCATACATGACATAATCAAAAGTGGAATCCCATGCTAGTTCCTATTAGTATATACCCATAGTAAGTACGTCTAGAAGATTTGTATAATACGGATATGAATACGACTAGAATTCTTGATGAAAAAAGAATGGGAATGTAATTGTACCCATTTTCGTTAAGTATTAGTGTTTTGATATATGTCTTGAAGTCTTAAAAAAGTATATTAATACATCTAAATACACTACATGTATATACATTTTAACTGAGTCGTTAAGTCATCGTTAGTCGTTACATGTAAGTGTTGTTTTGAAACCTTTAAGTTAACAATCTTATTTAATGTTGTTAACCCATTATTTATTATATCTAATGAGATGTTAAATTATTATCTTATCATGATATTATGATATATTAATATATCTTAATATGATATATATACATTTAAATGTCGTTACAACGATAATCGTTACATATATGTCTCGTTTCGAAATCCTTAAGTTAGTAGTCTTGTTTTTATGTATATAACTCATTGTTAATATACTTATGGAGATACTCACTTATCATAATCTCATGTTAACTATATGTATATCCATATATATATATCGTCATGTCGTTTTTACAAGTTTTAACGTTCGTGAATCGCCGGTCAACTTGGGTGGTCAATTGTCTATATGAAACTCATTTCAAATAATTAATTCTTAACAAGTTTGATTGCTTAACATGTTGGAAACACTTAATCATGTAAAAATCAATTTCATTTAATATATATAAACATGGAAAAGTTCGGGTCACTACAGTACCTACCCGTTAAATAAATTTCGTCCCGAAATTTTAAGCAGTTGGAGGTGTTGTCGTATCTTCTGGAAATAAGTGCGGGTATTTCTTCTTCATCTGATCTTCTCGTTCCCAGGTGAACTCGGGTCCTCTACGAGCATTCCATCGAACCTTAATTATTGGTATCTTGTTTTGCTTAAGTCTTTTAACCTCACGATCCATTATTTCGACGGGTTCTTCGATGAATTGAAGTTTTTCATTGATTTGAATTTCATCAAACGGAATAGTGAGATCTTCTTTAGTTAAATATTTCTTTAAATTCAAGACGTGGAAAGTGTTATGTACAGCCGCGAGTTGTTGAGGTAACTCAAGTCGGTAAGCTACTGGTCCGACACGATCAATAATCTTGAATGGTCCAATATACCTTGGATTCAATTTCCCTCGTTTACCAAATCGAACAACGCCTTTCCAAGGTGTAACTTTAAGCATGACCATCTCTCCAATTTCAAATTCTATATCTTTTCTTTTAATGTCGGCGTAGCTCTTTTGTCTACTTTGGGCGGTTTTCAACCGTTGTTGAATTTGGATGATCTTATCGGTAGTTTCTTGTATTATCTCCGGACCCGTAATCTGTCTATCCCCCACTTCACTCCAACAAATTGGAGACCTGTACTTTCTACCATAAAGTGCTTCAAACGGCGCCATCTCAATGCTTGAATGGTAGTTGTTGTTGTAGGAAAATTCTGCTAATGGTAGATGTCGATCCCAACTATTTCCGAAATCAATAACACATGCTCGTAGCATGTCTTCAAGCGTTTGTATCGTCCTTTCGCTCTGCCCATCAGTTTGTGGATGATAGGCAGTACTCATGTCTAGACGAGTTCCTAATGCTTACTGTAATGTCTGCCAGAATCTTGAAATAAATCTGCCATCCCTATCAGAGATAATAGAGATTGGTATTCCATGTCTGGAGACGACTTCCTTCAAATACAGTCGTGCTAACTTCTCCATCTTGTCATCTTCTCTTATTGGCAGGAAGTGTGCTGATTTGGTCAGACGATCAACTATTACCCAAATAGTATCAAAACCACTTGCAGTCCTTGACAATTTAGTGATGAAATCCATGGTAATGTTTTCCCATTTCCATTCCAGGATTTCGGGTTGTTGAAGTAGACCTGATGGTTTCTGATGCTCAGCTTTGACCTTAGAACACGTCAAACATTCTCCTACATATTTAGCAACGTCGGCTTTCATACCTGGCCACCAAAAATGTTTCTTGAGATCCTTGTACATCTTCCCCGTTCCAGGATGTATTGAGTATCTGGTTTTATGAGCTTCTCTAAGTACCATTTCTCTCATATCTCCAAATTTTGGTACCCAAATTCTTTCAGCCCTATACCGGGTCCTGTCTTCCCGAATATTAAGATGTTTCTCCGATCCTTTGGGTATTTTATCCTTTAAGTTTCCCTCTTTTAAAACTCCTTGTTGCGCCTCCTTTATTTGAGTAGTAAGGTTAGTGTGAATCATTATATTCATTGATTTTACACGAATGGGTTCTCTGTCCTTTCTGATCAAGGTGTCGGCTACCACATTTGCCTTCCCTGGGTGGTAACGAATCTCAAAGTCGTAATCATTCAACAATTCAATCCACCTGCGCTGCCTCATGTTCAGTTGTTTCTGATTAAATATGTGTTGAAGACTTTTGTGGTCGGTATATATAATACTTTTGACCCCATATAAGTAGTGCCTCCAAGTCTTTAATGCAAAAACAACCGCGCCTAATTCTAAATCATGCGTGAGTCTTTAATGCAAAAACAACCGCGCCTAATTCTAAATCATACGTCGTATAATTTTGTTCGTGAATCTTCAATTGTCTAGACGCTTAAGCAATTACTTTCGTTCGTTGCATTAATACACAACCGAGACCTTGCTTTGAGGCGTCACAATATATCACAAAATCATCATTCCCTTCAGGTAATGACAATATAGGTGCCGTAGTTAACTTTTTCTTCAACAATTGAAACGCTTTTTCTTGTTCATCCTTCCATTCAAATTTCCTCCCTTTATGCGTTAATGCAGTTAAGGGTTTTGCTATTCTGGAAAAGTCTTGGATGAACCTTCTGTAGTAACCAGCTAGTCCTAAAAACTGGCGTATGTGTTTCGGAGTTTTCGGGGTTTCCCACTTTTCAACGGTTTCAATCTTTGCTGGATCCACCTGAATACCTTCTTTGTTCACTATGTGACTGAGGAATTGAACTTCTTCCAACCAAAATGCACACTTTGAAAACTTAGCGTACAGTTTTTCCTTTCTTAACAACTCTAGCACTTTTCTCAAATGTTCTTCGTGCTCTTGGTCATTCTTTGAGTAAATAAGTATGTCATCGATGAAAACAATGACAAACTTGTCAAGATATGGCCCACACACTCGGTTCATGAGGTCCATGAACACAGCTGGTGCGTTAGTCAATCCAAACGGCATAACCATAAACTCGTAATGACCGTAACGCGTCCTAAAAGCAGTCTTTGGAATGTCATCCTCTTTCACCCGCATTTGGTGATATCCAGAATGTAAATCGATCTTCGAATAAACCGACGAGCCTTGTAGCTGATCAAATAAGTCGTCGATTCTCGGTAATGGGTAACGGTTCTTGATGGTAAGTTTGTTCAACTCTCGGTAGTCGATAGACAACCTGAATGTACCATCTTTCTTCTTGACAAACAGAACAGGAGCTCCCCATGGTGATGTACTTGGTCGAATGAAACCACGCTCTAAAAGTTCCTGTAGCTGACTTTGTAATTCTTTCATTTCGCTGGGTGCGAGTCTGTATGGAGCACGAGCTATTGGTGCAACTCCTGGTATAAGGTCTATTTGAAATTCAACGGATCGATGTGGGGGTAATCCCGGTAATTCTTTCGAAAATACATCGAGAAATTCTTTTGCGACGGGAACATCACTGATGTTCTTTTCTTCAGGTTTAACTTCCTCGATGTGTGCTAGAATGACGTAACAACCTTTTCTCATTAGTTTTTGCGCCTTCAAACTACTAATAAGATTTAATTTCGCGTTGTTCTTTTCTCCGTACACCATTAAAGGTTTTCCTTTTTCACGCATAATGCGAATCGCATTTTTATAACAAACGACCTCTGCTCTCACCTTTTTCAACCAGTACATGCCAATTATTACATCAAAACTTCCTAACTCGACTGGTATTAAATCAATTTTAAACGTTTCATCCCCCAGTTTAATTTCTCTCTCTCGACATATATTATCTGCTGAAATTAATTTACCGTTTGCTAATTCGAGTAAAAATTTACTATCCAAAGGCATCAATGGGCAACTTAATTTAGCACAAAAATCTCTACTCATATAGCTTTTATTCGCGCCCGAATCAATTAAAACATAAGCAGATTTATCATCAATAAGAAACGTACCCGTAACAAGCTCCGGGTCTTCCTGTACTTCTGCCGCATTAATATTGAAAACTCTTCCACGGCCCTGCCCATTAGTATTCCCCTGATTTGGACAATTTCTAATAATGTGGCCCGGTTTTCCACATTTATAACAAACAGTGTTGGTATTACTTGCTCCGACACTATTCGTTTCGGCATTACTTGTTCCGACATTATTTGTTCCTTTAGTTCTGTTGAACTTTGGCCCGTAGATCTCACACTTTGTCGCGCTATAACCATTTCTTTTACACCTGTTGCAAAATGTCGTGCAAAACCCCTGATGATTTTCTTCACACCTATGACATGGCTGTTTTTGGTTTTTGTTGCCGTTGTTATTATTGAGGTTGTTGTTGGGATTGCTATTGTTGTTGAAACGGTTGTTGTAGTTGATGTTGTTGTTGGGATGTTGTTGCGATTGTTGTTGCGGTTGTTGGGATAGTTGTTGCGATTGTTGTTGTAATTGTTGCTGTTGTTGTACTGGTGACTCTTGTCACCGTTTTCCTCCCACTTCCTCTTGAGTTGTTTCGTGTTGGCTTCTTTGGCCGCCTGCTCTTTAATTCTTCCCTCAATCTGATTTATGAGTTTATGAGCCATTCAACTTGCCTTCTGTATAGAAGCGGGCTCGTGTGAACTCACATCTTCTTGAATCCTTACTGGTAACCCTTTTACAAACGCGTCGATCTTCTCTTCTTCATCTTCGAATGCTCCCGGACACAATAGGCACAACTCTGTGAATCGTCATTCATATGTGGTAATGTCAAACCCTTGTGTTCGTAACTCTCTAAGTTCTTCCTTGAGTTTATTGACTTCGTTTCTAGGACGGTACTGCTCGTTCATCAATTGCTTGAATGCCGACCACGGTAGTGCGTAAGCAGCATTTTGTCCTACCTGTTCAAGATAGGTGTTCCACCACGTTAATGCAGTACCTGTGAAGGTATGCGTAGCGTACTTAACTTTGTCCTCTTCAGTACACTTACTTATGGCAAACACCGATTCGACTTTCTCGGTCCATCGTTTCAATCCAATTGATCCTTCGGTTCCATCAAATTCCAAAGGTTTGCAGGCAGTGAATTCTTTGTAGGTGCATCCTACACGATTTCTTGCGCCGTTAGCTGCATTGCTAGATTCAGAGTTATTGTTGGTATGTAGCGCAGCTTGTACTGCAGCTATGCTTGCAGCAAGAAAAGTTCGAAATTCCTCTTCGCTCATATTCATGGTTTGTCGAGTAGTCGGTGCCATTTCCTTCAAAATAGTCAACTGAATTGAGTTAATCATACAGAATATTAAGAGTAGTCAATAGTATTTCGTAGCATAATATGAACTCATTTATAAAAGCTTTTTCTTCATATTAGCGTTTTATAAGTTTAAATTCGGGTACTACCTACCCGTTAAGTTCATACTTAGTAGCTAATATACAATTCAACTACTACAATTCCATATGAAAAACTGATTATAATAATATATCACATACAAATATTCTTCAAACTTACAACTTCGCTATATTACATATAACATGAAATATATTACACTTTGATACATGACAGTTTTGAAGATAAATCTAGTTAATACGCAAGTTGTTCAGCAAAGGAAATAAAGACACGTAATTTATAAGTCCAGAAACAAGTCATGTATTCTGGTTTTACTAAGATGACTTCCCATCCTTGGTCTTGTGGAAAATAACCGTTATGACCATTGGCTAGGCAGCATGTTGTAATGTCGTCAAAAGGACGAGGGTTTCGTAATGTCCAATAGCCCCGTAGTAATCTAAAAACCTTGTTTCTCACCCCAACTACTGAATCCGTCACTTGTGGAAAGGTTTTATTTAAAAGTTGTAACCCGATATTCTTTTTCTCACTTTGGTAAGAAGCGAACATCACTAACCCGTAAGTATAACATGCTTCTTTATGTTGCATGTTAGAAGCTCTTTCTAACTCGTGAAATCCTATGTTGGGATATGTTGAGTCAAAATAGGTTCTTAACCCGTAGCGTAAAATTGCATTTGGGTTCCCCGCATTTAATGCTTTAAAGAAAACACGGCGTAACTTACGGTCTCCCCAATGTGATATACCCCACCTATCAAAGGAAAGCCTTCTATAAACTAAGGCATTTCTGGAAAGTCTTTCAAATGTTTGACAAGTTAATTTCGCCATAACTAAATGTGCTGATGAACTCTGACCGACTCTAGACAAGATTTCCTCAATCATATCCTCTGGTAGGTCTTCTAAAATATTCGGTTGTCTACCCTTATCGTCCATTTTGTTTTTATACTGTAAAATAGATAAGGATTAGATTCATAAAAGATAATTAACAAACAATACAAGCAATTTTTACATAGAACATAAAAGTACAAGCACACTGTAATACATATAATACACAACATGATTACAACTCCCTAATCTGAATCACTGGTTTCTTCTTCTTCGGACTTGGTTCGCTTTCCTAATTTTCCAGGGATATATGGTGTTCCTCTAATACGAGGCGTCGTTTTCCACAATGGTTTAGAAAAACCTGGTGGTATAGAGGTTCCCGGGTTATTGTTACACTTTAGGAAATACGAATGTTGCCGATACATATAAAGCTCATCGGGGTTGGAATCGGGTTTCTCTATTTTTATACCTTTTCCCTTATTGTTTTCTTTTGCTATATTAAAATGGGTCGAGGTGATTTCTATAACATCATCGGAATCCTCATCGGGATCCGATTCATCGGAAAATTGGTAATCTTCCCAATATTTTGCTTCTTCGGCAGAAACACCATTGACAATTTTTAACTTTGGTCCGTTGGTTGAGGATTTTCTTTTATTTAAACGATTTACTGTAGGTATCACTATTTCTTCCTCCGGAACCTCTTCTTCTTCTGGTTCCTCCTCTTTCGATTCATCCTCTTCTGGTTCCTCTTCTTCCGGTTCCTCCTCTTCCGGTTCCTCTTCGGGAATTTGTGAATCTTCCCAAAATATATTCGACTCTTCATTATTATTGGGTGAATCAATGGGATTTGTACTAGAGGTAGACATCTATCACACAATATCAAACACATTAAGAGGTTAATATATCACATAATATTTATATGTTAATAATATATAGTTTCCAACAAAAGTGTTAAGCAATCATTTTTAAAGAAAACACGATCGAAGTCCAGACTCACTAATATATCCTAACAAACTCGATAAGACACACTAATGCAAATTTCTGGTTCTCTAAGACCAAGGCTCTGATACCAACTGAAATGTCCCGTTCATATTGATTATAAACGTTCCATATTAATTGATTTCGTCGCGAAGTTTTGACCTCTATATGAGACGTTTTTCAAAGACTGCATTCATTTTTTAAAACAAGCATAACCTTTATTTTATCGATAAAGGTTTAAAAAGCATTACGTAGATTATCAAATAATGATAATTTAAAATATATTGTTTACACACGACCATTACATAATGGTTTACAATAAGAATATATTACATCAAAAATAAGTTTCTTGAATGTAGTTTTTACACAATATCATACAAACATGGACTCCAAATCTTGTCCTTATTTTAGTATGCAACAACGGAAGCTCTTAATAATCACCTGAGAATAAACATGCTTAAAACGTCAACAAAAATGTTGGTGAGTTATAGGTTTAACCTATATATTTATCAAATCGCAATAATAGACCACAAGATTTCATATTTCAATATACATCTCATACATAGAGATAAAAATCATTCATATGATGAACACCTGGTAACCGACATTAACAAGATGCATATAAGAATATCCCCTATCATTCCGGGAAATTCTTCGGACATGATAAAAACGAATTCGAAGTACTAAAGCATCCGGTACTTTGGATGGGGTTCGTTAAGCTCAATAGATCTATCTTTATGATTCGCGTCAATTAGTAGACCGGTTTATTAAGTCTTAGGCTACCAAGTAAAAGGGGCATATTCGGCTTCGATCATTCACCCATATAATGTAGTTTCATTTACTTGTGTCTATATCGTAAAACATTTATAAAACTGCATGTATTCTCATCCCAAAATATTAGATTTTAAAAGTGGGACTATAACTCACTTTCACAGATTTTTACTTCGTCGGGAAGTAAGACTTGGCCACTGGTCGATTCACGAACCTATACAAATATGTACATATATATCAAAGTATGCTCAAAATATATTTGCAACATTTTTTAATACGTTATAATGTTTTAAGCTTATTAAGTCAGCTGTCCTCGTTAATAACCTACAACTAGTTGTCCATAGTTAGATGTACAGAAATATATATAAATTATCTTGAATCAATCCACGACTCAGTGTATACAAGCCTCAGGCTAGATCACAACTCAAACTATATATATTATTTTGGAATCAACCTCAACCCTGTATAGCCAACTCCAACATTACTGCATATAAAGTGTCTATGGTTGTTCCAAAATATATTATATAGATGGGTCGATATGATATGTCAAAAAATTGTATACGTGTCTATGGTATCCCAAGATTACATAATATATATTAGAATACATGAATAATACAATATAAGTTTGTTAAGTTATGATTTGTATAGAATTGTTACAATATTTCCGTAGCTACAACAATCAAAAAATATCCAATCTTGTTTTACCCATAACTTCTTCGTTTTAAATCCGTTTTGAGTGAATCAAATTGCTATGGTTTCATATTGAACTCTATTTTATGAATCTATACAGAAAATGTATAGGTTTATAGTCAGAAATATAAGTTACAAGTCGTTTTTGTAAGAGGTAGTCATTTCAGTCGAAAGAACGACGTCTTGATGACCATTTTGAAAAACATACTGTAAGACCCGAATATTTATCTTGTATACTTGTGTATTATGGTGTTCAAGGGTATGGGTTTTATTGTATATAAATTAAAATGCAAAAGAAACTGTTCCAGTAGGATCGCGCGCCGCGCGGGTTTGGGGCGCGCCGCGCCATTTGGCGCTGACAGAATCCTTTGTTTTAATTGGTTTTAATGAAGGGTATTTGGGTAATTTCACTTGGGGCCGGATTTGTGAGCCATATTAGCTGGTTTGGACCAGTTTTGGATCATTTTCACATCCATCCATCACTCCCAACTATCTAGAGAGAGAGAGAGATTCTAGAGAGAGATTTGGGGTTTTGGAGAAGAAGGAGGCCATTTGGATCAAAAGCTCGGGTTCTAAAGTTGTTCCTCTCGTTCTTGGCTACGCGGTGATAGTATTGGTAAGCTCAAACTCCAAATTTCATCTATTTGATTTGATATTCAAGTTAGGGTTTGAGTTAGTTTGATGAAAAACACTTTTAGATGATGAAATGGGTTTAGTGATGCTAGTAATTGGGTTTATTGTTAATTGTTGGTGGATTTTGGGTTGGTGAACTAATTGGCCATGTTTAGGACTTGAAATTGAGTTTAATCACTTAAGTTAGTGATTATGGAAGTATTGAAACCCATTTAAGGTTATTTAGTTGACTAATTGTGACTTTGGGTCAAATTAGGGTTTGGTGGTGATTATGACACATTTGGCGATTTAATGAGGTTTATAAACTTGAAATGGATTAAGTTGAAGTATAAAACCAAGTTAAATGTGTTTTGGTGTCAAAACTTGTAAATGGTGAGATTTTGACCTTATGGGTCAAAATTAGGGATTAAGTGTCAAAATGGGTATGACACGTGTTTAACACTCGAGTTCGGGTTTATTTGGCATATTAGGACCATTCTCACTTGTGTGAGTGATTATCGGTTAGTTTGGGCACGGTTTGTACTTGGTAGTGCATTTGGGTCAAATTTGCACTAAGTGTCGAATTGGGTTGGTTTGTAAATCCAATCTAAGTGTGTTGTTGAATTTGTGATAATGGAATAGGTACTTTCCATTGACGAGTTGCAGATTACTTGGAAGCATTCTTCAAGACTTCAAGGTGAGTGTTAATATCCTATGTGCATATGTATGTGTAGGATGGGTGCGGGTCGGGTGAAGTGGTTCTCGGTTATAGAGCTCACTTCACATATAGGTGGATTTGATAGACTTGCGTTTAGATCCAATTGGCACGGTTGTGCATTTTGGTTGACCACCTTTGGCGAGGTACACATTTTGTGTGTACACTATCACACGTGGTTGTGATGTGGATCATATAACCCCTATGGCGAAGGGTTTTGAGTTGGAGAAGTGAATCGCGTGTAGTTCGGATTCACGATGACGTGTGTAGTTCGGTCATCTTATCAAAAATGAATCTCGTGTAGTTCGGATTCATGGTGACTCGTGTAGTTCGGTCATCTTATTGAGGTAGTAATCTCGTGTGGTTTTGGATTACTAAGGCTCGTGTAGTTCGGCCAACCTCGATGTTGTGAAGATAGTAATCTCGTGTGGTTTCGGATTACTAAGGCTCGTGTAGTTCGGCCAATCTTCATTGTGATATTTGGTTCTCGGTATTGGGTTAAGGTGTTAACCTTGTTCGTTTATATTGTTATATATTAAAGTATTGTTGTGTTGTAGCTAACCCTCCGGGCGTAGCTATTTGGCGTTGTTCACATCGTCTTTGGTGAACTTATATTGTTGTTGTATCTTTAGCTCGTTGCTTAGAGATCGTACGGTATGCTTAGTGTAGTGCCTTATATGGATGCCTCGGTATGCGGTATTTGATATTTGTGTGGCGTGTCCATTTTATACATATATATGTATGTAGTATATTATCATTCACTAAGCGTTAGCTTACCCTCTCGTTGTTGACTCTTTTTATAGATTGCATGCGGATGGTGGCTCGGGTAAGCGCGAGGATTAGAGGACTTGCATAGTTTGCGTAGAAGGCTTGCTTTTGGATTTATTAGGATTGGGTAGCGTATCCCCAATCGCCATGCTCGGCTTTGTTTTGTATTAAAAGTCTTATGGTCGAAAATTGTATTTTGATACTTAAAGGGTAATTTGGGTCGATGTGGGCCCCGCTTCATAAACATAATTTTATTAATAGAACGTGCTAGTTTTTATATATGGAACATGGGGTTAAAAGCGTTACGCCTAAATATGTCAGGAACTAGTCAAACATTTTCGCATTTAAAGACTTTCCGGACAGTCAGGTTTGGCGCGCCGCGCGGCGAATATGGCGCGCCGCGCCAGGTGGCAGTTCAGCAAAAAAAATTTTTTTTGTAATTTTACACGGTTTAATCGCGGGTTGGTTTGGGTTGTTACAAGTGGTATCAGAGCATGGTCTAAGGGATTTAGGTGACTTGAGATAGGTGCCTAGACTTAGACTTGTGTGTGCTTAAATTGTTGCGGGACTTGTAGGATTACGGGTCGGAATGGGTTTGGTTAGTGCCTTGGCTATAGGTTGACTAACGTTTATATTAGTAATGCGGATATTATTAATATGTTGTCGTGTTGTGATAATAATTCTCGCGTGTGTTTGTACCGCGTAGAATTTTGGTTGTGTTTGTGTATATCATCGAGCGAGACGGTCGTTGTACTAACAAGTCGATGCGGCATGTGTGCGTAATAATAACTTGCAAACCTTATTACGGGTGCAAATCGTGTCTAACAAGTGATGTACGATGAGTGTTTAGCAAGATGGGGCTGTGTCGTGCGTACGGTTTTACACGTTCGTGGACTAATCGTTTTGCATTCTTTAGAATGACGACGCGAAACGAGACCGAGGCGAATGACGCGGAGTTTAACACTAGGGTTGCGGCCGCCGTTGCGGAGCAAATGGGTGCGTTAGAAGAAAGAATGGAAAGGAGGTATTCCGAACTTCAAAGTAGTGGTGAAATGGAGCGTTATCTTAAGAGCTTCATGAGGACTAAACCCCCGATGTATGACGGAAAGCCGGATCCTTTGGTAAGCACAACTTGGATTTCGGACGTCGAAGGGTGTTTTCGTACTATTGATTGCCCTCCCAAGAGAAATACGAGACTCGCTACGAGTTTGTTGCGGGGTAGGGCAAGGGATTGGTTGGATGGTAAGATTGATCTTGTCGGTGGCGAGACGTTTATGGCTTTATCGTGGGACGACTTTAAGGAGGAATTCTTCGAGGAGTTCTGAACTTCGGCCGATTTGTGGGAATTGCGTAATGAGTTGCGAAATTTGCGACAAGGATCTATGGATTTGAGTACTCTCAAGACGACCTTCATGGCGAAGGCTCGTTTTTGTCCGGAGTATTTGGGGAATGATCGTTTGTTGATGGGAGATTTCTATCGGACCTTGAATGATGACTTGAAAAGTAAAATTAGCCGGGGTCAAGCGAAATCGTTTTCGGAATTATTCGACTTGGCTAGAGGTTTCGAGTCGTATTCACGGTCGAAAAAGGGTGAACCTTCAAGTGAGCGAAGGGTCGTTTCTTATGGTGCTCCGAGTAAGAGGGCTAAGGGTCCGAGTGTGAGCACGGGTGGTACGCGAGCGGGTATGTCGGATTCTAGTGCGGCTAAATGTTACAATTGTGGCGTGAGGGGTCACAAGTCTTGGGAATGTTCGGAACCAAAGGGTGATGGTATGGTGTGCTTCAATTGCCAAAAAGAAGGACATCGTAAGTCGGAGTGTCCCAAGTTAGCGGGGACGGGTGCGGCCAGGAGACGTTAAGGTACGTTTAATTTTGATAAATATGTCTTTTGATTATTTATTAAATGCCGTTTGAGTTTGAGTTGCGTGCCTTTTTTTGCATGTTATGCAATGGGTGACGTTCCTAATGGAAGTACCCTATGTTGATGATTGATTGACGGGCGAAGGGCGTAAGACTTGGTGCAACCAAGCATTCCTTAGTATTTGGGAAACGTTTCTACCTAGCCACGGAAATGGTTTTGGTGTTTGGCTGTTAAGCGCGTGTTCGCTTTGATGTTGAAGTGACGAATCATGTGGTTCGTCGGTTGGTTGGAACCCTTGAGATCGAGTGTTTTAAATCTCGATGTGTATTGGTAATGGAGTCTTTATGACGCAACATTAGGTGCCTCTTTTATACCTACTAGCGTGGTGTTCGACTCCGATTGTGTTGCGGTACACTTTTCGTACAAAGTGTTTAAGGGTTGGTTAAAATCCTTCGTGTGCTCAAGGTTGGAGCAAGATGTGGTAATGGGTCGTGTGAGCCCAAATTGTTGGTAAAGTCTACCTGTGGTAGCATTGTACGGTTATACGAGTTGTGGATATGGAACGTGGTTTTAAGTGGGGGAGTTACACTCCCGCACGAGGAAGTTTTAGTGTGAGATTTTGGATGATGCTATTGGTAGATCCGGAAAATGTTGTCGAGACCTGGTTGGGTCGATTTGTGGTAGAGTACAATTTCGGATAAATTGTACTTATGGTTTGGATTTGAATCATCACCGACGTGGTAACGTGGTAAATCTCGTTGAGAGATAATGGACGTGTTTGGCGAGCAAGGTGAAATCCTCCGGTTAAGGGAGGTGTGTGTCGGGTTCTCTTGTGGAGAATTATTGTTTGGTACCTATGTTTGGTATAGGTGGTTCTTGCTCGATTATGGTATGGTTGTTTGATGAAGCATGATCTTTAGGGTCCGCTGACTTCATCATGGGAATACGTGATTGGTGGAGCATAATTTTCGGGGTCCGCTGACTTCATCATGAGCGTGGTGTTATATCGGTGAAGCATGATCTTCGGGTCCGCTGACTTCATCCGGTGTTGTGATTGGTGGAGCATGACCTTCGGGGTCCGCTGACTTCATCAAGGGAGTAGTGTTATGTCGGTATGGTGTAACGCTATCGGGAAATGCGAGTACCGGTGGGAAATGCGAGTACCATTCCTATGTTGAGATTGTGAATCGCGTGTGGTTTCGGATTCACGATGACGCCTGTGGTTTCGGTCATCTTAACTAAATGAATCTCGTGTAGTTCGGATTCATGGTGACTCGTGTAGTTCGGTCATCTTATTGAGGTAGTAATCTCGTGTGGTTTCGGATTACTAAGGCTCGTGTAGTTCGGCCAACCTCGATGTTGTGGAAGTGAATCTCGTGTAGTTCGGATTCACAAATGACTCGTGTGGTTTCGGTCATTGTATTGAGGAGTGAGTCTCGTGTAGTTCGGATTCACAATTGACTCGTGTAGTTCGGTCATTCCTCCGGGATAGTGACTCTCGTGTAGTTCGGATTCACTATGGCACGTGTAGTTCGGCCATTCCCGATTGTTGTTGTGGTGAAGGTAGTGAGTCGCGTGTAGTTCGGATTCACTAGGGCGCGTGTGTTTTCGGCCAGCCTTCGTGTCGTGTGATCTATTGGTTGTTTGATACACCAACGGTAGGGTCGTAAGGACCATGTTGCGGGAACTATCGGTCGTTTTATACGTCGATGGTGGGGTCGTGAGGACCATGTTGTGGGATTAGTGAGGCGATAGCCGTGTTTCGCTCACATGTTTGTTATGGGTGTGACGATGGTTGATTTCGTACACCTTGGGTTTTGCGTTTCCATAGTCGTTTTGGGCGCTATCGGTTCTAGCTGTTGGATTATGATGTTACAGTAGTTGTGTATTGGTCGTATGGCGCACTACAAGGGATGTTTAGTGATTGGTGTAATCCGTAAGAGTTCGTTTGGTTCGGTCTTCATCGTTTTGGGTTGTTGACCTTAGGTCGATATTTGGTTATTTTTTTTTGCATTGTACTTGGAAAGGGTACACTATAGGGTTGATATCTCGGTTCGAGATTGATTGAGTTTCCCGATGTGAGGGATTGAGCATGGTTTTAGTGCTCGGATTGTGATTTGTTAAATCGCGTGTGACGATTTTGGTTGTTAGAGGTGATTCATTGGGAAGAGTTGCCTAGGAAAGTCGGATTGGGACGTATGTTTAAGGACCGTGGAGTGTGGTCCGTTTGGTTAAGTGACGAGGATCACGAGGACATGATCGAGTTTAAGTGGGGGAGAGTTGTAAGACCCGAATATTTATCTTGTATACTTGTGTATTATGGTGTTCAAGGGTGTGGGTTTTATTGTATATAAATTAAAATGCAAAAGAAACTGTTCCAGTAGGATCGCGCGCCGCGCGGGTTTGGGGCGCGCTGCGCCATTTGGCGCTGACAGAATCCTTTGTTTTAATTGGTTTTAATGAAGGGTATTTGGGTAATTTCACTTGGGGCCGGATTTGTGAGCCATATTAGCTGGTTTGGATCAGTTTTGGATCATTTTCACATCCATCCATCACTCCCAACTATCTAGAGAGAGAGAGAGAGATTCTAGAGAGAGATTTGGGGTTTTGGAGAAGAAGGAGGCCGTTTGGATCAAAAGCTCGGGTTCTAAAGTTGTTCCTCTCGTTCTTGGCTACGCGGTGATAGTATTGGTAAGCTCAAACTCCGAATTTCATCTATTTGATTTGATATTCAAGTTAGGGTTTGAGTTAGTTTGATGAAAAACCCTTTTAGATGATGAAATGGGTTTAGTGATGCTAGTAATTGGGTTTATTGTTAATTATTGGTGGATTTTGGGTTGGTGAACTAATTGGCCATGTTTAGGACTTGAAATTGAGTTTAATCACTTAAGTTAGTGATTATGGAAGTATTGAAACCCATTTAAGGTTATTTAGTTGACTAATTGTGACTTTGGGTCAAATTAGGGTTTGGTGGTGATTATGACCCATTTGGCGATTTAATGAGGTTTATAAACTTGAAATGGATTAAGTTGAAGTATAAAACCAAGTTAAATGTGTTTTGGTGTCAAAACTTGTAAATGGTGAGATTTTGACCTTATGGGTCAAAATTAGGGTTTAAGTGTCAAAATGGGTATGACACGTATTTAACACTTGAGTTCGGGTTTATTTGGCATATTAGGACCATTCTCACTTGTGTGAGTGATTATCGGTTAGTTTGGGCGCGGTTTGTACTTGGTAGTGCATTTGGGTCAAATTTGCACTAAGTGTCGAATTGGGTTGGTTTGTAAATCTAATCTAAGTGTGTTGTTGAATTTGTGATAATGGAATAGGTACTTTCCATTGACGAGTTGCAGATTACTTGGAAGCATTCTTCAAGACTTCAAGGTGAGTGTTAATATCCTATGTGCATATGTATGTGTAGGATGGGTGCGGGTCGGGTGAAGTGGTTCTCGGTTATAGAGCTCACTTCACATATAGGTGGATTTGATAGACTTGCTTTTAGATCCAATTGGCACGGTTGTGCGTTTTGGTTGACCACCTTTGGCGAGGTACATGTTTTGTGTGTACACTATCACACGTGGTTGTGATGTGGATGATATAACCCCTATGGCGAAGGGTTTTGAGTTGGAGAAGTGAATCGCGTGTAGTTCGGATTCACGATGACGCGTGTAGTTCGGTCATCTTATCAAAAATGAATCTCGTGTAGTTCGGATTCATGGTGACTCGTGTAGTTCGGTCATCTTATTGAGGTAGTAATCTCGTGTGGTTTCGGATTACTAAGGCTCGTGTAGTTCGGCCAACCTCGATGTTGTGAAGATAGTAATCTCGTGTGGTTTCGGATTACTAAGGCTCGTGTAGTTCGGCCAATCTTCATTGTGATATTTGGTTCTCGGTATTGGGTTAAGGTGTTAACCTTGTTCGTTTATATTGTTATATATTAAAGTATTGTTGTGTTGTAGCTAACCCTCCGGGCGTAGCTATTTGGCGTTGTTCACATCGTCGTTGGTGAACTTATATTGTTGTTGTATCTTTAGCTCGTTGCTTAGAGATCGTATGGTATGCTTAGTGTAGTGCCTTATATGGATGCCTCGGTATGCGGTATTTGATATTTGTGTGGCGTGTCCATTTTATACATATATATGTATGTAGTATATTATCATTCACTAAGCGTTAGCTTACCCTCTCGTTGTTGACTCTTTTTATAGATTGCATGCGGATGGTGGCTCGGGTAAGCGCGAGGATTAGAGGACTTGCATAGTTTGCGTAGAAGGCTTGCTTTTGGATTTATTAGGATTGGGTAGCGTATCCCCAATCGCCATGCTCGGCTTTGTTTTGTATTAAAAGTCTTATGGTCGAAAATTGTATTTTGATACTTAAAGGGTAATTTGGGTCGATGTGGGCCCTGCTTCATAAACATAATTTTATTAATAGAACGTGCTAGTTTTTATATATGGAACATGGGGTTAAAAGCGTTACGCCTAAATATGTCGGGAACTAGTCAAACATTTTCGCATTTAAAGACTTTCCGGACAGTCAGGTTTGGCGCGCCTCGCGGCCAATATGGCGCGCCGCGCCAGGTGGCAGTTCAGCAATTTTTTTTTTTTTTGTAATTTTACACGGTTTAATCGCGGGTTGGTTTGGGTTGTTACACATACTTCCACTTTGAGTTTAACCATGATTTTTGGATATAGTTTCATGTTCATAAGAAAAATCATTTTCTCAGAAGAACAACTTTTAAATCAAAGTTTATCATAGTTTTTAATTAACTAACCCAAAACAGCCCGCGGTGTTACTACGACGGCGTATATCCGGTTTTACGGTGTTTTTCGTGTTTTCAAGTTTTAAATCATTAAGTTAGCATATCATATAGATATAGAATATGTGTTTAGTTGATTTTAAAAGTCAAGTTAGAAGGATTAACTTTATTTACGAACAAGTTTAGAATTAACTAAACTATGTTCTAGTGATTACAAGTTTAAATCTTCGAATAAGATAGTTTTATATGTATGAATCGAATGATGTTATGAACATCATTACTACCTTAAGTTTAGTAGGTAAACCTACTGGAAGTGACAAGAAATGATCTAGCTTCAAAGGATCTTGGATGGCTTGAAAGTTCTTGAAGTAGGATCATGACACAAAAACAAGTTCAAGTAAGATTTTTACTCGAATTAAGATAGTTTATAGTTATAGAAATTGAATCAAAGTTTGAATATGATTATTACCTTGAATAAGAAAGATAACCTACTGTAAATAACAAATGTTTCTTGATCTTAGATGATTACTTGGAATGGATTAGAAAGCTTGGATGTAAACTAGTAAACTTGAAAGGATTTTCGAAGTGTTCTTGAAGTGTTCTTCTTAAGATGATTATAGCTTGATTCTTAAAGTAATTTTTGATGAAGATGATGATTAAATACTGGAAAAATTCGTTCATAAGTGTGTGTGTGTGTGTGTTGAGAGAGAATTAGAAAGAGAATTGGAAGGGAAATGGAGTGAATGATGAGTGGTAAGTGGTGAGTGATGAGTGGGGTTAAAAGGAGTTCTAGTTAGTTGACTAGTTCATGGTAGAAGTTAAAATTGATTAGTCATACATGACATAATCAAAAGTAGAATCCCATGCTAGTTCCTATTGGTATATACCCACAGTAAGTATGTCTAGAAGCTGTGTATAATACGGATATGAATACGACTATAATTCTTGAAGAAAAAAGAATGGGAATGTAATTGTACCCATTTTCGTTAAGTATTAGTGTTTTGATATATGTCTTGAAGTCTTCCAAAAGTATATTAATACATCTAAATACACTACATGTATATACATTTTAACTGAGTCGTTAAGTCATCGTTAGTCGTTACATGTAAGTGTTGTTTTGAAACCATTAAGTTAACGATCTTATTTAACGTTGTTAACCCATTGTTTATTATATCTAATGAGATGTTAAATTATTATCTTATCATGATATTATGATATATTAATATATCTTAATATGATATATATACATTTAAATGTCGTTACAACGATAATCGTTACATATATGTCTCGTTTTGAAATCCTTAAGTTAGTAGTCTTGTTTTTATGTATATAACTCATTGTTACTATACTTATGGAGATACTCACTTATCATAATCTCATGTTAACTATATGTATATCCATATATATATCGTCATGTCGTTTTTACAAGTTTTAACGTTCGTGAATCGCCGGTCAACTTGAGTGGTCAATTGTCTACATGAAACTCATTTCAAATAATCAATTCTTAACAAGTTTGATTGCTTAACATGTTGGAAACACTTAATCATGTAAAAATCAATTTCATTTAATATATATAAACATGGAAAAGTTCGGGTCACTACAGCCATGACCCCGCGCGGCGCGCAAAAGGGTGTGGACAGGCTGCTGTCCCAAAAAGTCAAAAACATAAAAATGTTTGACCACTTCCCGACGTAATTAGACAAAACGCTTTTCACAACATATTCATATGTGAAAAACTAACACGTTCCATTCATAAAATAAGTTTTACGAGGCGGGGCCCACATCAACCTAAATTACCCTTTAAGTACAAAATGCATGTTTCGACCCCACAATTTTAAACACAAAATAAGAGCCGAGCATGGCGATTGGGGATACGCTACCCAATCCTAATTAATCCAAAAGCAAGCCTTCTAAAGCAACTACGCGAGTCCACTAGTCCCATGCTTACCAGAGCAACCGCATCCATGCAAATCTATAAAAAGGTAAACAACGAGAGGGTAAGCTAACGCTTAGTGAGTGCAATAGTTACACACATACATATATAATTTACCTACTTGCACTCCCTTACCCAAACCACACATTAATCCCGCATGTTAAAGCATAAGAAACGAGCATCAACAATCTTACCACAATAAACTCGTATAACAAGCGTAAAAGCTAGTAACATCAAACGCACCACAATTACCTCGTGTATCAATTCGCACAAGCTAGTAACATCAAACATACAACTAGCATAAACCTTAGCATAATCTCGCATATCATCTCGTAACAAAGCTAGTATCATCAAAATCGTACAACTAGCAACATCATTAGCATAATAATCATAATAATAATTAAATGCTACAAAACAAATATAAACCATGGTTAACCAATTCTTCGCAAGGGAATGACTTCGCGAAACAAGTCATCGATGTTCATAACAACCGTTAGCGCCCAAACACGGCTATGGTATGCTAACCCCCGAGGTGTTCCAAAAACGGCTATGGCATCACCCCCAAGTGTTCCAAAAACGGCTATGGCATCACTTGATCAATGTGTGAGTAAAACACGGCTATTACTCACAATCATGTGCACAAACACGGCTATGTGCAACAATTTATGGCAACGACGTGGGAGTACAACACGGCTATTACTCACCACCATATGCACAAACACGGCTATGTGCATAATTATCAATTGGACAAAACTGCTATGTCCCACAACTATGGTCACAAAAACGGCTATGTGACACCATTAATTAATGTGTGCAAAAACTGCTATGCAACACCTCAATGGTCACAAAAACGGCTATGTGACTCATTGTCAAATAATAGCATTACAATAAATATATCGGGACCAAAATCTTAAGTCGCATGTAGTGCACAAAATCCGGCTATTGTGACACTATTCCCAAAGGTGTCTAAACGGCTATCGTCGCATCGATGTGCACCAAAACCCGGCTATTGTGCATATCGCGCACAAGCAAATAAATTATATACATACATGTATAACTATTCCACTCACCTTGTCGCCTTGAAGAATGCCACCGAATAATCCGCAATCTCCAATGGAATGTACCTATTCCATTTATCACATAACAAGTAACACAATTAGTGTGGATATACAAATCAACCCAAATTGACAACTAGTGCAATTTCGACCCAAATGCACTTCCAAGCACAAACCGCGCCCAAACTAACCAATAATCACTAACACAAGTGAGAATGGTCATAATATGCCAATCAAACCCAATCATAGGTGTTAAACACCTATCTTGCCCAAAATGACACTTAAACCCTAATTTGACCCATAAGAAGTCAACATCACGCCATTAGCAAGTTTTGACACCAAAATATATTTAACTCGGTTTTACACTTCAACTTAATCCATTTTAAGTTTATAAACCTTACTAAATCGGTAATTGGGTCATAATCATCACCAAACCCTAATTTTGACTTTAGTCAAAATTAGTCAACCACAAGAACCCTAATGGTCTCCAAAACATCAATAATCACTAATACTAGTGATTACACACTACTTTCAAGCCTTAAACATGGTTAAATCATTAACCAACTCAAAACCCGCCAAATATCAAAATAGCAAGTTTCCACAAACCCTCTTCATCAACCAAATGGGTTTTACAACTAACAATCTCAAACCCTAACTTGAATATCAAATCTAACAAATGAAATTCGGATTTAGAACTTACCAATACTACCAAAACGTAGCTAGGAGCGAGATGAACAACTTTAAAACTCGAGCTTTGGCTAGAATTCGACTCCTTCTTCTCCAAATCAAGCTCTCTCACTCTAGAACTCTTCCTCTCTCTCTAAATATGGATGAGAGTGTTTGTGTGGGTGAGAAATGAGCTCCAATGGAGTTCTAGATTAGTTTTGATGACCCTAAACCGATCCCAAATGAAAAGACCAAAGTACCCCTCATTTAAACCTTTTAAAAAAACTGAAAATTGCATCAGACAGGATCGGAGCGCCGCTCCAAATGGTGGAGCGCCGCTCCAACCTACAGGTCAGTTTTCAGAAACTTGATTTGGCCATAACTTTTTGACCGTAGCTCCGTTTTCAATGAATCAAATATCGTTGGAAACGTAATAAGATTTTATTTCCAATGGTAAGGCTTTGAAACATCAACACAAAATTTATTTGGGGTTGAAAAGATACGTACACACCTTGTCACTTCAGACAACGTCCATTTCCTTCGACGTTCGAGCAAGCAACACGTACATGCTTCGTACACTTCATACACGTATCGTACACCATAAATACATTATGTATAATAAATATTTGGGTCTTACAACTCTCCCCCACTTAAACTCGATCACGTCCTCGTGATCTTCTCCACTTAACCAATCCGTACCTACTCAACGGTCCTCAATCATAAGTCCCAATCTGAACTTTCCTAGACAATTCTTCCCAATGAATCACCTTTAACAACTAAATCGTCACCCGCGATTTATCAAATCCACCAACCGAGCACTAAAACCATGCTCAATCCCTCACATCGGGAAAAACTCGACCAATCTCAAACCGAGATATCAATTCCTTAGCGTACCTTTACCAAGGACCACGCTAAAAGTGACCAAGTCTCAACCTAAAGTCAACAATCCGAACATTGAAGATCGAACCACATGAATCCTTACGGATTACACTTACCACTAAACATCCTTTGTAGTGCGCAATACAACCAATATGCCACTATCCTAACATCATAAGCAACGGCTAAAACCAAAAGCGCCCAAAACGACTATGGCAACGCTAATCCTAAGGTGTCCAAAATCGACTATTGTCACACCCGTAACAACATGTGAGCGAAACACGGCTATCGCAATCACTAATCACACAACATGGTCCTCACGATCCCACCATCGGTGTATAAAACAACCGATAGATCGCTCAACACCGGATAAAGTCAGCGGACCCCGTCAACGGTCATGCTTCACCGATATAACACTACACCCATAATGAAGTCAGCGGACCCCGAAGGTCATGCTTCACCAATCAACAATACCATGATGAAGTCAGCGGACCCCGAAGTCATGCTTCACCAATCAACAATACCATGATGAAGTCAGCGGACCTCGAAGTTCATGCTTCACCAATCAACGCCCTTTTGGCCTCGAACAACGAGTAGCGTAACATCGCGCTCTGCTACGCCATAGTGAATCCTAACGGATACCACTAACCATTCACACAATCGAGAAAGAACCACCTATATCGAACATAGGCACAAAACAAAAATTCTCTAAAAGAGAATCCGCCACACACACATCCCTTAACCGAGGGATTTCACCTTGCTCGCCAAACACGTCCTTTATCTCTCAACGAGATTTACCACATTACCACCCCGGTGATAATTCAAATCCAAAATCATAAGTACAATTTAACCAAAATTGTACTCTACCACAAATCGACCAAACTAGGTCCCAACACAAGTTTCGGATCTACCATAAGTATTATCCGAATTCTCACCCTAAGGTCCCCTCGTACGAGAGTATAACTCCCCCACTTGGAACTACGTTCCATATCCACAACTCGTACAATGCTACCAAAAGTAGACTTTACCAATAATTGGGTTCACACGACCCATCACCTTATCTTGCTCTAATCTTGAGCACCCGAAGGATTTCAATCAATCCTTAAACACTTCGAACGAAAAGTGTAACACAATTACACAAACCATACCCCAGCAATCATCCAATTGCTTTAGTTTGTCAAATTCCACCTAGTCACTCATGTACCTAAGGGTTTCTCCTCGGTACCCTAGGTACAATGTAACCGCAACACAATCGGAGTCGAACACCACGCTAGTAGGTATAAAAGAGGCACCTAATGTCGCGTCACGTAGACTCCTTTACCAACATACATCGAGATCAACACTCGATTTCTCGGGTTTCATCCCACCCGTCGAACCTCATGGTTCATCAACTTCAACACAAAAGCGAACACGCGCTTAACAACCGAACACCAAAACCCATTCCCATGGCTTGGTAGAAACATTTCCCAAATACTAAGGAATGCTTGGTTGCACCAAGTCTTACGCCCTATGCTCAACAATCAAACGCCACCATAGGGTACTTCCATTAGGAACGTCACCCTTAACACTAACATGCACAACACAATGCATTTAACAACCAAACTCAAACGACACTTAATAAATAATCAAAGGACATATTTATTAAAACGAAACGTACCTTAACGTCTCCTTGTCGCACTCGTCCCCGCTAACTTGGGACATTCTGACTTACGATGTCCTTCTTTTTGGCAAATGAAGCACACCATGCCATCACCCTTTGGTACCGAACATTCCCAAGACTTGGACCCCTCACGCCACAATTGTAACACCTAGACGCACTAGAATCCGATATACCCGTCCATGTACCACTCGTGCTCACGCTCGGACCCTTAGTCCTCTTACTTGGAGCACAATAAGAAACAACCCTTCTCTCACTTAAAGGTTCACCAACCTTCGATCGCGAATACGACTCGAAACCTCTAGCCGCGGCGAATAACTCCATAAACGATTTCGCCTGAACTCTGCTAATCTTACTCTTCAAGTCATCATTCAAGGTTCGATAGAAATCCTGCATCAACAAATGATCATCCCCCAAATACTCCGGGCAAAAACGAGCCTTCGCCATAAAGGTCGTCTTGAGAGTATTTAATTCCATAGAACCTTGTTGCAAATCTCGCAACTCATTACGCATTTTCGACAAATCGGCTGAAGTTCGGAACTCCTCGAAGAATTCCTTTTTAAACTCGTCCTACGATAAAGCCTTAAACGTTTCACCACCGACAAGATCAATCTTACCATCCAACCAATCCCTCGCCCTACCCCGCAACAAACTAGTAGCGAGTCTTATCCTCTTCTCGGGAGGGCAATCAATAGTACGAAAATACCCTTTGACATCCGAGATCCAAGTTGTGTTTATCAAAGGATCCGGTTTCCCGTCATACATCGGGGGTTTAGTCCTAATGAAGCTCTTAAGACAACGCTCCATTTCACCACTACTTTGAAGTTCGGAATACTTCCTATCCATTTCTTCTCGAAACGCACTCATTTGCTCCGCAACGGCGGCCGCAACTCTAGCGTTAAACTCAGCGTCGTTCGTCTCGATCCCATTTCCCGTCGCCATTCTAAGAAATGCAAAGCGATTAGATCACGAACATATAAAATCACACGCACAACACCGCCCCATCTTGCTAAACATTCGTCGTACATCACTTGTTGAACACGATTTGCACCCGTAATAAGGTTTGCAAGTCCTTATTACGCATGCACGCCGTATCAACTTGTTAGTACAACGACCGCCTCGCTCGATGATATAAGCAAACACAAACAAAATTCTACGCGATAAAAACACACGCGAGAATTATTATCACAACACAATAATATATTAATAATATCCGCATTACTAATATAAACATTAGTCCACCTACAACAAGGCACTAACTATAACCCATTCCTACCCGTAATCCTACAAGTCCCGCAACAATTAAGCACACACAAAAGTCTAAGTCTAGACACCTATCTCAAGTCACCTAAATCCCTTAGACCATGCTCTGATACCACTTGTAACAACCCAACCCGTTAACCAACCAATAACGCGAAATAAAAAAAAAATTCTTTGTGCAGCAAATGGCGCGGCGCGCAAAAGGGCCTGGACAGGCTGCTGTCCCAAAAAGTCAAAAACATAAAAATGTTTGACCACTTCCCGACGTAATTAGACAAAACGCTTTTCACAACATATTCATATGTGAAAAACTAACACGTTCCATTCATAAAATAAGTTTTACGAGGCGGGGCCCACATCGACCCAAATTACCCTTTAAGTACAAAATGCATGTTTCGACCCCACAAATTTAAACACAAAATAAGAGCCGAGCATGGCGATTGGGGATACGCTACCCAATCCTAATTAATCTAAAAGCAAGTCTTCTAAAGTAACTACGCGAGTTCACTAGTCCCATGCTTACCAGAGCCACCGCATCCATGCAAATCTATAAAAAGGTAAACAACGAGAGGGTAAGCTAACGCTTAGTGAGTGCAATAGTTACACACATACATATATAATTTACCTACTTGCACTCCCTTACCCAAACCACACATTAATCCCGCATGTTAAAGCATAAGAAACGAGCATCAACAATCTTACCACAATAAACTCGTATAACAAGCGTAAAAGCTAGTAACATCAAACGCACCACAATTACCTCGTGTATCAATTCGCACAAGCTAGTAACATCAAACGTACAACTAGCATAAACCTTAGCATAATCTCGCATATCATCTCGTAACAAAGCTAGTATCATCAAAATCGTACAACTAGCAACATCATTAGCATAATAATCATAATAATAATTAAATGCTACAAAACAACTATAAACCATGGTTAACCAATTCTTCGCAAGGGAATGACTTCGCGAAACAAGTCATCGATGTTCATAACAACCGTTAGCGCCCAAACACGGCTATGGTATGCTAACCCCCGAGGTGTTCCAAAAACGTCTATGGCATCACCCCCAAGTGTTCCAAAAACGGCTATGGCATCACTTGATCAATGTGTGAGTAAAACACGGCTATTACTCAAAATCATGTACACAAACACGGCTATGTGCAACAATTTATACGGGCAACGACGTGGGAGTAAAACAAGGCTATTACTCACCACCATATGCACAAACAAGGCTATGTGCATAATTATCAATTGCACAAAAAGGCTATGTCCCACAACTATGGTCACAAAAAGGCTATGTGACACCATTAATTAATGTGTGCAAAAACGGCTATGCAACACCTCAATGGGCACAAAAACGGCTATGCGACTCATTGTCAAATAATAGCATTACAATAAATATATCGGGACCAAAATCTTAAGTCGCATGTAGTGCACAAAATCCGGCTATTGTGACACTATTCCCAAAGGTGTCTAAACGGCTATCGTCACATCGATGTACACCAAAACCCGGCTATTGTGCATATCGCTCACAAGCAAATAAATTATATACATACATGTATAACTATTCCACTCACCTTGTCGCCTTGAAGAATGCCAGCGAATAATCCGCAATCGCCGATGGAATGTACCTATTCCATTTATCACATAACAAGTAACACAATTAGGGTGGATATACAAATCAACCCAAATTGACAACTAGTGCAATTTCGACCCAAATGCACTTCCAAGCACAAACCGCGCCCAAACTAACCAATAATCACTAACACAAGTAAGAATGGTCCTAATATGCCAATCAAACCTAATCATAGGTGTTAAACACCTATCTTGCCCAAAATGACACTTAAACCCTAATTTGACCCATAAGAAGTCAACATCACGCCATTAGCAAGTTTTGACACCAAACATATTTAACTCGGTTTTATACTTCAACTTAATCCATTTTAAGTTTATAAACCTTATTAAATCGGCAATTGGGTCATAATCATCACCAAACTCTAATTTTGACTTTAGTCAAAATTAGTCAACCACAAGAACCCTAATGGTCTCCAAAATATCAATAATCACTAATACTAGTGATTACACACTACTTTCAAGCCTTAACAATGGTTAAATCATTAACCAACTCAAAACCCGCCAAATATCAAAATAGCAAGTTTTCACAAACCCTCTTCATCAACCAAATGGGTTTTACAACTAACAATCTCAAACCCTAACTTGAATATCAAATCCAACAAATGAAATTCGGAGTTAGAACTTACCAATGCTACCACAACGTAGCTAAGAGCGAGATGAACAACTTTAAAACCCGAGCTTTGGCTAGAATTCGACTCCTTCTTCTCCAAATCAAGCTCTCTCACTCTAGAACTCTTTTTCTCTCTCTAAATATGGATGAGAGTGTTGGTGTGGGTGAGAAATGAGCTCCAATGGAGTTCTAGATCAGTTTTGATGACCCCAAACCGATCCCAAATGAAAAGACCAAAGTACCCCTCATTTAAACCTTTTAAAAAAGCTGAAAATTGCATCAGACGGGATCGGAGCGCCGCTCCAAATGGTGGAGCGCCGCTCCAACCTACAGGTCAGTTTTCAGAAACTTGTTTTTGCCATAACTTTTTGACCGTAGCTCCGTTTTCGATGATTCAAATATCGTTGGAAACGTAATAAGATTTTATTTCCAATGGTAAGGCTTTGAAACATCAACACAAACTTTATTTGGGGTTAAAAAGATACGTACACACCTTGTCACTTCAGACAACGTCCAGTTTCCTTCGACGTTCGAGCAAGCAACACGTACATGCTTCGTACACTTCATACACGTATCGTACACCATAAATACATTTTGTATAAACATGATTTTTGAGAATTAAAGTGGACTTTTTAAGTCTAAAATTCATGAAATTGATTAAATTGATGTAAATGCCATTTGAAACTGGTTTAATTGCTAGTAATGGTTATTTTAACATGTTATTTGAGTTGAATGCTTATGAACTTTGTAAACATTTTCATATGTATTTATTTGAAAAAGTGTAGAATTGATAAAAATATGAAAATGAGTATAAGTTTAATCACTACAAGAATCTAGCCGATCACCCACAGACCGAATTTGTGGGTAAATGACCTAAATTCGTGGCTAATAAGCAAATACTCACGAATTTCCCACAAATGAAAGTAGATGGGTAATACCTCCGAGGATAAATGTTTCCACACGAAAAGTTTAATCTGTGAGTAATTTTAACCACGACAATATTTGTGGGTGAACTTGTTATATTGGTGTGTAAATATGATGTGGGATTTTACATATGACCATGAAATTACCCATAGATGTAATATGGGAAATCCGTGTGTAAAGTTACCCATTGGTATTTTATGTGTAATAGTAGTGTGGAAAATTAACCACAAACATAACTTTTATGGGTAGTAAACTCGTAATGCTAAATTCGCGAAATATTTTTTTTTTACCCAAATTACATATTACATATATTGTGAATTTGTAAAGACTATAGAAGATATTAAACTAAAAAAAACATAATACTAATATGAAAAGTCATTGGGATACAAGAGTTTAATCTATCAAATATACATACATTCTAATTTACGGAGAAGTACCATGCAGGCTCGAATCCGAGTTCTGGCAAGCTGTAGGGGTTTATGGTGATGGTGTTTCGCTAGGCTCCAGGGGGCTACGGGGGACCGCTAGATGGGTTGACAAATGTCAACACAGAGCTTGCATATCCCTGCCGAAACATATGTTTTTTTAGGAAAAGGAATTTACGGAGAAGTAAACAAAAGTGACTTAGAAGTTACTCATAAGCATTGAGAAAAACCTAGAAGCTAATCAGTCGATATAGTCTGGATATCACCAAGGTTAGCATCTTCATTACTTCCGTCTTTCTGGGGACATCTAGAAGTTACACTAGTTTCCTCTTGACGCTATCTTCACTCTCACTATTTTCACTATTCTGTTGGGACTCTGTAGCAACAGACGAGGAATAGCACTTGAAACGCAACATTTTATCCTACAAGTATAAACGTACATACATCATTAATCAAAAGTCTATGCACTTAAACTAAAAATAGTGTATAATCTAGAAATAAAAATTTACACTGATTTCTCTTGCTCTCAAGTTAATATAAAATATCACACACATCAAAAGTTCCATATACACATCAAATGAAACCATATCATTTGTGATAATAATAATAGTAATAATACGAATTAACAGAAAATAAAAGTCACTCTATGCAGACTTAGTCCTACATATAATGAGTATAATCGGACATGAATGAAGAGAGCATGTAGAGTCGTTAAAGCTACATAAATGGCAGAATACGAAGAAAGGCAAAAAAAGCCCATACATATATGGATTCTCTTCAAATCTATAATGCATCCATATACTTTGTCTGAGAATATACATGAAAGGCAAAACATATAATATAAATTCCGTGTTTGTTTATCGAAATCTGTAATCAGTACTACAATTGATGATAACCACTTAACTTGGCACCTAGGTAGTTATGTAAATAAAACAACACTTTTTTTACAACAACAACAAAAAAAAAAAAAAAAAAAAAAAAAAAAAAAAAAAAAAACATCTACCAAACATGAAATTAACAATAAACGAGTATAGGCTCAACCAATGGCATCAAACTTCAACAAAATAAATACCACGATGGAATGACCCTGTTCCCAAATGTAATAGTTCAAATGCAATGTACGCAAAACAAACAACGTATTTTCCTTGTAACAATTAAAATTTCAAATGAATGAGATATACAACTCAAGGATGCATCAATCAGTATATCAATATATACTAACACATAACATTTTAATTTCTTTGTGTTTGTTATGAAATATATAAAATAACAGATATACACATTTAATACGGAGTAGTAGAAATTTACTCACGAAAAATTGAATATGAAATCGGCCAAAAAAGAAGACCTGCAAGTAGATTTCTTCACCCTGAAATTGTTTGATGAAACATTATTGGAACTAAATTGAGATAGATGATGTGTTATCTCAAAAAAGAGGTTGATTTTGCACGTTAGACTGCTGCTACTCCACACGAATATGGTATCTCTAAATAATTTGAGGCACTACTATCAGTTTCAATGAAAGCATCCGAGAATTACGGCCAACAACTGCCATCCAAATCACGTTCCAAAAAACCGCGCGTAATGGATGTAAAGACCCGTCCTAATCCATAAGGACGAATACAATAACATATGATTACATCACGAGGTATTTGACCTCTATATGATACATTTTACAAACATTGCATTCGTTTTTAAAAGACAAACTTCCATTACATCGAAAGTTGACAGATATGCATATCCTTTCATAATATATCCAAACTATGAATGACTTAATATTAATCTTGATGAACTCAACGACTCGAATGCAACGTCTTTTGAAATATGTCATGAATGAATCCAAGTAATATCTTTAAAATGAGCAAATGCACAGCGAAAGATTTCTTTCATACCTGAGAATAAACATGTTTTAAAGTGTCAACCAAAAGGTTGGTGAGTTCATAAGTTTATCATAAACAATAAAATTCAACATTTTGATAGACCACAAGATTCAAATACAGTACACCTATCTCGTGTACGAAACCATTTTTCATAATGCTTAGCAGAGTAGGTTCGTATCCTTTTCTCCCCCGTAGGTTGCCTCACGATTTTTAAATAATCGTGCACATATCTCGTGCACAAAACTAATACACATAACCTGTGTATAAAAATCATTCTCTCGATACATAACATTCATTTCGATTTCATTGCTCAACATGGTAACCGACCTTAACATATAATGCGCATCAATAATATCCCCAAAACAGAACATCTCGTCTGTATAATATATAAACTTCGAATTACTAAACACCACGCTCACTAGCTCTTCCGTCTAGTGAACATTCTGGGTGGGGGTGTTAAACCCGGTAGCTACCTTTAGGATTCGCGTGAATTAGGGCCATACTCGATTCTAATTCTTAGGTTACCAAGCAATAATAATCAGGGGAAATATTCACAATAATTAGTGGCAATTATAACGTCCAACTAATTCAATAATAATCCACAGAACTTCTGTCCACATAATAATTCATTCGAGGAATGTTTTGCTTGTGTCTATCTCGTCAAACATTTATAAAAGCATCTCAGTTCAAAAATATAGATTTCAAAGGCATTTAATAAAGCAGTTGTAAAAACAACGCATGTATTCTCAGTCCCAAAAATATAAAGAGTAAAAGGGAATAAAATGAACTCACAATACGATATTTTGTAGTAAAAATATGCATACGGCGATACTGAACAATGCAGGTTTGTCCTAGGATTCACGAACCTATATCATTCATATATATATATATATTAAAATATATACTTGTAATCGAATAAATATATATATTATTTCAATTATTTATATTTTTATATCTATATGTATACTTTTATATATGTTTTATATAAGTATTTTAATAACAATTTTCATTGTAATAATAATAATAATAATATTAATATTAATAGTATTTTTGTTAGTAATAATAATATAGTTCTTATAACAGTATTAATGATACTAGTAATTAGTAAAAAAAATGATAGTAATAATAATAATAATAATAATAATAATAATAATAATAATAATAATAATAATAATAATAATAATAATAATAATAATAATAATAATAATAATAATAATAATAATAATAATGATAATGATGATGATGATGATGATAATAATAATAATTATAGTATTCATAAAATTATTAATAATAATCACATTCATAAAATAATAATAAAGATAATAATGATAAAAATGATGATAATCCTAATAATAATACTAATGATATTTTTAAAGAAAAAGATAATTTTAGTAGTCATGATAAGAATAATACTTATTTTCATAATGATAATAATGTTAATGGTATTAATAATTCTTATCTTTAATAGTAATAATGATGTAATAATAATAATATGAATAATAATAATAATAATAATAATAATAATAATAATAATAATAATAATAATAATAATAATATTAATAATAATATTAATAAAAAAAATAGAAATTCTACCTCAAAAGAAAATGGCTTAAAATAATGCCCCTGCCCGGGCTCGAACCCGCGACCTCCCGCTAACCCGCAAACACACTAGATCATGGCTCCGCTGCTTACTTTTCTATTAAAATTCCTAATCTATTCAGTTTATATTTCGGTTTCCCTTTCATTTACATCTGCATCATCATCATCATATATCATTCTCTTTATCATCTAACTCATCATCATTATCATTTACTTTCACTATTAAATTGCCATCATCAATCATCGACTACCATTCAATCCTATCATCATCATTCTAATCCATGTATCATCATCATAAACATATACCCGTATCCTTATTAACTAGTCATCATTCTTACATCATCATCTCCTAACATCATCACTCGTTATCTCGTGTATGTACCATTTAACCATTTCCATGATCATTATCTAACCATCATCTTAATACTATCCATAATCATCAACAACTTCGTAAAAGGAATCATCATCATTGTTATTATAGTCGTCCAAAAATCTAGTTGCAAAGTTAAAATTAGATTAAAAT
Organism: Rutidosis leptorrhynchoides; assembly: GCF_046630445.1. Taxonomy (NCBI): domain Eukaryota; kingdom Viridiplantae; phylum Streptophyta; class Magnoliopsida; order Asterales; family Asteraceae; genus Rutidosis; species Rutidosis leptorrhynchoides. The sequence goes on along the minus strand of NC_092340.1, from coordinate 129,828,348 downwards.
TTCAAAACTTCCAAGTGTTGGATTTTTCGGCTCCACTCCTTGATGTCGCCTTCCAAAAGCAGCGAAAAAAAAACTATTTAATATGAAAGCTAACTCTAAATAATGTCTTCATACACAGTATATCGAATTGTATATCCCATGAAAATCCAAAGTCTTAGTCACCCACTTCTTTCTTAATGGAACATAAGGTCCTACATCTATCTTTACCCTATCTTTAATATCATTGCCGACCCAATTTGTAATTCCATAAAGAAAGTGAATACGACCCACACTAGGTAAATCAAGCGACCAACTGTAATGATCACAATCTAAAATGAATTTTGGCTCCTTTTATTTTTCTCTTTAATAATGAACTAATGGGATGTAAGTGGGGTTAATTGTAAGCTTTAAAGTTGTCGGCTCAAGCACAAAGAAAATATAAAAGGCAGTTAATCGGTTCAAGGGTTTTTGGCCATCTTGAGTTCACGAAGTACTTTAGAGAGAGAGAGAGAGGTATGTGAGATTGAGAGGAAGAAAGGTGATGGTGTTGTTTACGAATTCACACCAACAACAACTCTTTTAGCAACAACCGGTGATGTTCAAGTGGTGAGTGTTCGAAAAATATAACGAAAGAGTGAGTGAAAGTGATGAACAACAATCAAGAACGTTGGTGTTTTGTTTGTGGTATTCGATGGTGATGAGTGACAGTGATGGTAGGTTATGGTTCGAGGTCGATAAAGAAACAGAAAAGAAAAGTATACGATGAAGGTGGTGATCATGGGTTTCGTAGCTGTGATGGTTGGTTTGGACGATTTCAATAAACAGGAAAACAATAAGTTGTTGGGTTTGTAGTTGTGATCAATGGTGATTGAGCTGTGAAACTGAAAACGAAATGATGATGGTTTATGGTATTAGATCGCAGCTTAAACAGGCTGAAATACAGCAAAATATTGCCGTAGATGGTGGTAGTTGGTGCAGAAGCAGCAGGTGATTCTTGGGTGCGTTTTGGTGATCGAAAAACAAAACTAAGCAGCGGTAGTGGGTGGAAGCATAAAAATATAGCAGTGGTAATCAATCATGTGAGGTTATGGTGTAGTGTTTACTACAGATAAAAAAAAATATAAGGGATGTGGTTGCTAATCAAAACAGGAACCGTAGTATTCGTAGTAGCAGTAATATAATAATTAACGGTGGTCTTTGGATTATTGAGTTGATAAATGAAAGTAGAAATATAAAGAAAATTGATGTCAATGGTGGTGTGTGGTTGGGATGAAGCTCTAACCCAAACAAGAAAGTGACGACTGGAGGTGGTGGTAGGGTGAGGTAGAAGAAACACTAGTGGTGTGTGGTAGTAACGGGTTCATTAAGAAAAATTGGTGATGGTTCGATTCAAATCCTAAAGTGATTGTTTTAGAGTTTTGATGATGATGAGAAAAAGAAACAACAAATGGTTTTGGTGAGTGTTTTGTTGGGTTGGTATTTGACGAATCATAAAAGGAAAACAGTAAAGAGAAAGTAAAGTAGGTTCGTGCATTTTGTGTGTGTTAGTCTAACATGTACCACATATATATAATTATTAATAATAGTATAAAAATCATCAAATTAAACATGTGGGAGGAATTATGAATTCAATAATTAAAGTTAAGCCGCCTTCAATTATTTAGATTTATGCACCGACAGCTTTAACGGGTTGCTATATCGTGTCTATTGCTAAACAGTTAACGCATAAAAGTATTCCTAAAAATCTCAAATTTTTAGATTAAATACATTTAATTATTTTGGTTATTATGGTATAAAATTCGACCATAAATTATTAAACAAAAATTACATTAATTATTCACTCCCAATCCCTAAAAAGTTTTAAAATTCAACAAATTGTTCCTAAATTTATTTTTAATGAGCCTATAGTTTATAAAACTCTTTTTCGGATCACCGTTTATTTTAAAATCACATATGTTCCTTTTTAACTTGTTTACTATCAATCATATGACAATTGAGCGTTACCGTCGTTCACTAAATAACTTCGAAATCATAAAATATATATTTTATATACTTTATTTATATATGTAGATTATATATTATTATTATTTTACATAATTAATTCTAATAATTACAATATATAATATTTCAAATTATATTTCAAATTATTATTATATATTCATATATCTAAATATATATATATCTATTTTACAAATAGTGGTTCGTGAATCGTCGAAAGTAGTCGAAGTTTAATTGAATATATGAAACAGTTCAAAATTTTTGAGACTCAACATTTCAGACTTTGCTTATCTTGTCGAAATCATATAAAAATTAAGTTTAAATTTGGTCGAAAATTTTCAGGTCGTTACAATGGGCTTCACCTAAAAGAAAAGCGCGCCTATTCAATTTTCTCTTGTAAAACCTATTTTAAAATTTCAGTTGGACATACTAATTTGTGTTAGAGACAGTAGATACTAGATAATACTCGTATAATATATATACGATTAAGTAAATAAAATAGTATATTATTGATGTTTATTGTAACTTAAATTTGTGACTAATGAAAAATTAATTTCTACGTAATCAGTGAGAAATTTGTTACCTTGTTGAATTCGTCACAATTTACACACATAAAATAGACACGAAAAGATACCCACAAAAATGAGATGTGGTTGAAACCGTGCAAATATATATTTACCCACAAATTAATCACGAAGAATTTCCCATGACATCAGATGTTGTGTGGAAGAATTTCCCATGACATCTGATGTTGTGTGTAAGTTGTATGTCGCACACATTTACCCATGATTTTACCCATATATTTACCCATGAAAACTTAATTTGTAGGTAATTCATGTGAAATTTTCTTAGCTTGGTGATTTAGTCACAAATTTGACACGAAAACAAATTTCATGGCTAATTTGTTGGGTATTGCGTTCGAAATTTGTGGATAGTTTTGATCAATAAATTAAATCTTCAATCATGGTTAATCCATGGGTAATCTATGGCTGTATACCCACGAATTTGTATTTGTGGGAAAAATTCGTGGGTATTCGACATCTTTCTTGTAGTGAATATAGATTAAACATATTTTTGTAATTGTTTCAATTTGTTATTTTGCTAACACTAATGCATATTTGGATGCACAAATTTTGTGTTTAATGTGTTTTGCAGAGAAATACCGATACGGACGGTGCATCATCGTCTAGGCAACCTGATCCGGAACCACAGCCAGAGATGCAATATCACGAACCGGAACACCAACCTGAACAACAACAACATTATGATCAACACGTACCATACTATGAACCAGACCCACAATTTTTTATTGCCTACGTAGTATTTTTCGTTCACCATATAATAGAACACCCAACAATTCATGAAGAACATTGCATCCCAATTTAAGGATTGATAGAAGTTGTAGAGATTACCCGACGTACCAAAGTAACAAATTTAAGCTTTGGACCAAAAATGTAGAAGTACCAAGGGTAATAGATTGGGAGCCTTTGGAAAGGGTCCACCTAGCTAACTCAGTTAGGCAGCATCTAATCCAAAGGTATGGCAGCTCTTCTTTTACTGATTAGGAACGTTTATTTACCACTCGTAGGCCTGTATATAAAGAGTGGTGTGTTGAGCTAATGAGTACTATCGCTTTTAATAAAGATGTAGATAGATTAGACGATAAGAGTTTTCTTAGATTCTTACTTGGCCGTAGGATGTACAGGATGTCCATGCTGGACATGGCCAGGGCTTTACAGATTTACACTCCCGCTGAATTACTGTCACCTGATTTTACAAATTTGATTTATCATGTAAGCGGGTAGATAGAAATTTTGACGCTAACGCTATCTGGAGGCGTATGTCAAATTTTAATGTGTTTACGCGGGGAGGAAGTCACTCCTATTTACATATTAATAAAGCCGAGCTTCGTATAATACATAGATTCTTAGCAAACTCGATTACACAAAGAGGTAACAACAAGGAGAAAATGACCCTACACGATTTATTTTACCTTACATGCATTCGAAACACTAGAAGCTTTGTTAATATCCCCTACTGTGTTAGTTTTTATCTGTCCAAAATGGTGGAAGGTATACAGGAAGGGGGAATAATAGGAGGAGGTATTTTTGTTACTCTCATTGGAGAGTATTTAGGTGTCGATAGGGATCAAGTGAAGCGACCCGTCCTAATCCATAAGGACGAATACAATAACATATGATTACATCGCGAGGTATTTGACCTCTATATGATAAGTTTTACAAACATTTCATTCGTTTTTAAAAGACAAACTTTCTTCTCATCAAAAGTTGACGACATGCATACCATTTCATAATATATACAACTATAAATGGCTTAATAATATTCTTGATGAACTCAACGACTCAAATGCAACGTCTTTTAAAATATGCCATGAATGACTCCAAGTAATATCTTTAAAATGAGCAAATGCACAGCGGAAGATTTCTTTCAAAACTGAGAATAAACATGCTTTCAAGTGTCAACCAAAAGGTTGGTGAGTTCATTAATTTAACATAAACAATCATTTTCATCATTTTAATAGACCACAAGATCTCATATATTGTCACGCGTAACTCGCGAATTAAAATTCATTCATATGGATTGAACACCTGGTAACCGACCTTAACAGGATGCATATAGAATATCCCCATCATTCTGGGACTCACTTCGGACATGATAAATCGAAGTACTAAAGCAGTTCAAATTCTCTGACTGGGGCTTGTCAAGGCCCATAGATCTATCTTTAGGATTCGCGTCAATTGGTGGCAATTATAATAAACACCAATTCTTAGGCTACCAAGTTCAACAAGGGGCATATTCGGTTCGATAATCCAACCATAGAATGTAGTTTCGATTACTTGTGTCTATTTCGTAAAGCATGTATAAAAGCAGCGCATGTATTCTCAGTCCCAAAAATATATATTGCAAAAGCATTTAAAAAGGGAGCAAATGAAACTCACTCTACAATATTTTGTAGTAAAAATATTCATACTACGAAACGGAACAATGCAGGGTTGGCCTTGAATTCACGAACCTATAACATTCATATATGTATTAAAACGTATAACAAGTTCATATATTAATATACTTGTTATATTTAATGATTCATATGTCATGTTTAATAAATAACTTAGATATATTTATATAGCTTAAATAATTAATTAATACTTATTAAAAATATAATATTTGAGTTAGGTTATCTGTTTTAAATATGGTTTTATATATCTAACAGTTATTTTAATAATAATTATGATACTAGTAATAATAATAAATATGATAATAATAATGATAATACTAATTATTATTAATGGTAGTGTTAGTAATAATATTGATATTAGTGATATTAATAATTAATAGCTCATTTAAATCATAATTTTATCCATAGTTTTTACATCCATAAATTTATATATATACTTAATATTATTTAGCAAAATATTATTTTCATATTCGAAATTTCGAATTAACATTTGTAACAATAATTTTTAAATCATAATTTTTACTTAAGCTTAATTAAATTACTTAAATCATAACTTAATTATAATACTTTTATTTAATAACCTTCTTCATAATATCCTAATATCTTAAGATTTTAACGGTTTTATGTCTGTACGTACATATATATATATAGATACTCTGTTTATAAATTTTCATGACCATAGCTATGCTATTCATATCTTAATCAATATAAATTTTATATTTATATACCTACTTATTTATTCAATATCATAAGACTTTAGTTCATAAACTTTTAATACTTTATTTTAACGATAATCATATTTGTAGCTATAGTTATAATAATAATATTAAATGATCTAAATGATAAAAATTTTAATAATAATAATGATATTATTAATGTTTATACTTATGTTAATAATAATAAGAGCACTAATCATAATATTAATAATAATACATATATTAATAATAATAATAATAATAATGATAAAATTCATAATTCTTAATAATAATAATAATAATGCTATTGATAAAAATATCAATACTCAATAATAATAATTCTAATAATAATAATAATACTAATAATAATAACAACAATCATAACAATAATAATTATACTAATAATGATAATAATAATAATAATTATAATGTTAATTAAATGAAATAAAAGTATATACCCTTCCAAAGCTTTTTCTAAAAAGAAATGCCCCAGGCAAGGCTCGAACCTGTAACCTCTCGAATAATGCAACCACCCTAAACCACCTGCTCTAATCCTTTTTTCCTGAATTTAATTGTATTAAATTTTATTTAACCTGCTAAACTATCTGTTGCTTCTTCTTCATAGTTTTCCATTGGCCAACACATAGAATTCAATCCCCACATCAAAGATTTGATACTCTACTTAATTATGACAACTAACATCAGTTATTTGTTTCATTAGATATAAAAAAAATCAAAATAAAAGAAAGAAAACAGGCTGCTTACGTTCATCGCTGTTTAAAAAAAATGATTTTACAATTTATAATGTTATAGTTGAAAGTTATAACATGAAATAGATTGTAATCCATTTCTAGAAACTGTTGGAATCGTTAATTGGACTTGAAACATCGAAACGATTACAAATTTGATGAAGAACAAATCCTTTGACTTTTTAAATTTGAACTTTGACTTCGAAATTCATAATGAATTTAAGGAATTGGAAATTGAAATTTTGCAGGTAGTTCGATTAGTAGATTCCTAACACAACTACAATTTTACATTTTGATAAACGATTTGAAATCAAGATTTTAAAAAAAAAATCGCGTACAGGGGTAGGAGAGAATAAGAAAGAAGAAAAAAAAATATTCTGTTTTTATTTTTCACAAATTGGAGTAGTATATGTATAATGTGATTGTTGTTGTTGCTGAATGATTTAAATTAGAATCAAAGGACGATTGATAAAATTATTGTGTGCCTACAGAATGATTCGAATAAGAATGAAGCCAGGAGAAAGAAAATAAAACTGGATGGAGACTGATATCGACATGTAATAATCTCAAAGACAGATACAAAAATTAGCAACAGGTTGTTAGTTGCTTTACATTGAATCGATTACCTTTTTCTGATTTTTATATAAATTATATAATTAGTTTTTAATTAATTAATAAATATGTATTAGAAATAATAATAATAATAATAATAATACTAATTAATAATAATTAAAATACTGATTTGTACTAACAGAGTTATTAATAATAAAATACAAATTTTATTAATGATATCACTAATAGATTGTATTATTTTCTAATAATAATAACTATAATAATATTAAAGATATTAATAATACTAATATTTATAAAGACAATAATAATAATACATATCTATTAATAATAACTAAAGTTGTAATCTTACTACTAATTATGATAACAATAATACTAATAATAATAATAGTAATAACATAACAAATCAGTTGTATCAACTTTCATAATTAGGTAATATACATAATAATTATAATAACACTGATATTAATATTAAATACTTTTTCAAATAATAGTAATAATAATATTTGTAAAGATGACAAGTTAAATGCGTTAAATTTCATATCTATATATTATCTATTATAATATAACTAATACTGAGATTAATTATTAATATTATTATTAGTATTAATAATTAATAATAATAATGAAAGTAATGATAATAATACTATAACAATTATATTTTAACCTATAGTTTCATTTAATATAATAATATTACAACATATTAATTATATCATATTTATTAATTGTATTTATATACTAGAAAATAACATTAAATGAATATTTAGTATTTATATATTTTATAGATGTTATAATATAATAATTATTATTTAAAATCTTTTATCTATATATTCATATAGATTCATAAATAATATCATATATTTATTTGTATATATTCATCCTAATGATAACTTATTTATCTTGTTATTTTACATTCTCAATTCCAATTGATTAAAGTATACCTTATTAATATTATATATTTGCACTTATATACTTTATTTATATTTATATATATATTTACATATTTATTTGCACACAACTGTTCGTGAATCGTCGGGAATCGATCAAAGGTTAAATGAATCCATGAAAATAGTTCACAAGTTTTGAGACTCAACAATACAGACTTTGCTTATCGTAACGAAATCATATAAAGATCAAGTTTAAATTTGGTCGGAAATCTCCGGGTCATCACAGTACCTACCCGTTAAGGAAATTTCGTCCCAAAATTTGAGTGGGGTCGTCATAACTAACAATAAGAATATCTTCATGACGAATATGAGTTGATAAATAGAGTTTTATCATTATTGATTAATATAGATAAAACGATTCGATTATGCGTAGCGTACGAGTGAAGCTATCACAAAATAGTGAAATGAAAGGATAAAGATTTGTCTTAGCTTTTTACAGAGTCAGGGTTGAATTTAGAAAATAAGGTGTGTCTTAACTTTTGACGTAGTCTTGGTTGAATTCCGGAATTCAAGAGATTTAAAAGAAAATCTTAGGAATCTATAAGATCTGATTCTTCGGGATTTATGGAAATTAAGATCTCTTTAATTAAATGCGATCATCTGTCTCAATTGCTTTGTCTAGTATTTCCACTATAAATGAACTTCTTTCGTTTCATTATTTTCATCATTCCTATACTTTCATTCTTAATTCTTACTTCTAAAAGATTGTGAAAATGATTCATCCAGAAGAAGAATCTGTTTACTTCTACTATTACCTTGGGGTGATACTATTCTTAACTCTACCGTGTCTTTATATTGCTATTCGTATTAATATCCACGGTTTGTAACCTCCGAGTTGTTATTGGGCTTTATATTTTCTCTTATATTTTGGAGCTCTTTGCCTTTTTATTCTCCTCTCGACCTCTGGTAAAGCGAGTAATGGTCCAGAATCGTAAGTATGGAGTTTCGAATGAACTTAATGTTCTAAATAAGAAAGAACGTAATAGCATGATTTGATTTGTCAAATTACCAGAATCACTGAGAATAGAACTATCAAGAATATATTTTCTTGATATGTTTGAAGGTTGAACAGATTGAACGAGTCGTGTAACAAGGCACATGATGACGTTATGGTCTGTGAATTATCATGTTTCATTAGAAACTCAGCATGACTTTCTGTAATATAATCACGTTGATCAAGTGTCATTATATTATACTAACTCATGCATCAATTTCCAACACTACTTCAAAATCATTCATAATTAAATTTCAAATTTTTCGGAATTTTAGAAACTAAAAAAAAAAGTTTCTTTTATGATATAACACAGATAGAGAGGAGAGATAATTAATATCGGACAAGAATATTTAGGAAGATATCTTCAGAAATATCGAGGATATTTATAATGAAAGATTCGATGATATCTTAAAATTTCTAATATCAATGGATGATGCGGAAGATTTGTTCGCAAAGGTTTAGAGTCAAGAGCAAGGTATTCACTAATGACTTCAGCAGATACTGAATCATTTGGATTCTTTGAAGGCAGATTTAATCTTTGTGATTTGTCTACAGCTTCCTTCATAATTTCGCATAATTCGCTTTTCGGTACTAAATTTTCTATTGAGCATTTCCAACACTCCATTCTTTATCATCAAACTTTTGACTGTTAAGGCAGTCTTCAGTTTTTACTGCTTCATCAGCTTTTTCAAAAATTCATAAACCTGATTCATAGGCTAGATATTTTTCAGAATTGCAGAATGAAAGCTCATAATTTTAAGAGATGAATGTTATATGTGTACATATAACTATCGATGTAGAACGCTGCAAGATTCAAAATACTGATTGCTGATTCTCGGTAATTAGTATGGAAATTATCGTTACAAGATGCCGATGAGTTCATGATAAGACTTCAATAGATAAGTATAGTGATTTGTCGGATAGTTTTAAGTCAAAGAGAAACGAGGTTGCTGGTACGTCTCCTGATAATGTGGTGGGATATAAACAGTTCCCCGGTAACGAATGCGAAAAGACAACGTATATATCAAGGTTATAATAAGGTTGTTTCGAACGAAAAGTCGAAGTTGACTTGCTGGAGCTGTGACAAAACTGACTATTGTGAAAAAGAGTTGCAATGCTATTTTCTGTAATAACAATGCCAAAGGAACTAGCACAGATACGTGTTAAACGTTTACTCAGGTTCCGAGTGTTTTCAGGTGCATGACTATATGCATAAATCTTTTCTTCTGTAGATGAAGTGTGGTTGGTTCATCCTCTCGATTGAGGTGTTTTCAAGAATCATGAAAGTTTTGAACGCAGATTGTAATCGTCAAGATACAAATGAGGTTTAAGATAAAATCAAGTGGCAAACTTGAAGAAATATCTAGTTTCATATGTTATAATCAATATTTTAATTCATTTTAATTGTCCAATGTTATTAGTCCACAGTCGATAGTCCACAGTTAACAGTCTAATAATTCATATATAGTTTAATATATAATATTCGAATTAATTAATACGTGTCGTGACCCGTGTACATCTAGTCGGAAATCATCTACTTATCATCCTTAGAAAATTACATGCTTATCATCTTAAGTCTAGACGCGTTTTCCTGCATTTATTGCATAATACTGTATAGACGGATTCTTATCTTAGCACATCTATTACTGTGAACTTTGACTGACATCTTTTCAAAGATTCTCCGTAATTTACGGAATTTTGGTATTATATATACATATGCAAATTATGTAATTGAAGAATACCAAATCTAAATTCTACAATCTATTTCATATCAAAAATTCGTTCCCTGATCCTACGAGATGGATCCCTCAACCAGTTCGAATTCCTCAGATTCTGACAGCTATTTCGATATGGATATCTACCTGAGCTCCGAAAGTAGCATCACAGGAATAGATCAACCAATTTCCCATCATCTATTTTGGATGAATTGGGGATGGGTCCGTAGTCAACTCAACCATTGGAGATAAGAAGAAGGTGATCCCTTCCATCCACCACATTGCCCTCTTGGCGATGAACCTGAGGCACTTACCGGTGAATCTGTTCGAGACACCATTTTCTCACTCATTGCTAGAGTATCTCGTCATGATTATATACTATCCCATATTACGAATCTTATTCATCCGCTCGTTCCAACCACCAATCATCCCGGTGTACTAGCAAAAATTAACGAACTTTGCGCCCAAGTAGTGGCTTTGGAACACATGGTGCAAGGATTACAAACACCATCAGCAGCACTAGCAACATAACCAATACCGCCAGTAACATCCACATCGCAAGCCTCATTACCACAAGCTTCAGCAGCATCACCAGCAGTTACCGGAAGTATCATCAGCATCAACAATATCGTCAACACCACCATCACCGTCAGTACTGTCAGCATCATCAGCACTAGCAGCACCCATAACATCACAAGTTCCGTCAGTTCAAGAATCACCGTGGACGTCATCATTGATCAACAACGAGTATTTTTTATCAACGAGTTATGAAGTATTAACTCATTCTTCTAAAGAAATTATATATATATATTTTATATATATGAATGCTGAAACTATAAAAATCTTTCGTACTAAGCTATTGAATATGAATTGAAAAAGGGTAGATACTACTCAGTTAAATTCATATTACTAATATGCTATGATGTACATCCTTCGTTAACAACCTAACCATCGTAACTACAATCTTTGATTCAATTAAATGAATTCGGTTTCATAATAAACCAAGTGTATCATTCAATAACATGTTTGATTTTACACTTTCATCTTCAATGTACTCGAAACTTACTGGAAAACAACATTCGTATCTTGTGAAGTTAGCAAGAGTTCTATGAGCATCAGCATAATTCACTAAGGAAATATCTATAAGAATAAATATTGAAGTATTGATTACATTAGCGAAATACTCCGCGAAGATTATGTAATCTCTAATGTTTTAGAGATTATTCATTACTAATCTAAGCCGAAAATCAAATGAGCTTAATATGATATTAACTCATTAAATCTGTATTACATCTGAAGAAAATATACATACATATATTTTCATAAAGACTGTAATGAAAAATTCTTGTTCAAAATATTATTTGTGACATTTTTTTAACGGGTAGGTAATACCCGAGAGATATATAAATGCACAATTAATATATTACATTCTTCGATTCTAATTCAGTAAATCATCAACTATACTCCCTATTTTCACAACAGTATACCTTCTTTTATAAGAAATCAAAACAATCATACTCATTCAAATTCAATCACCTATTCCGATTTTTGAAATCTCAGAATCAACTCGAGATATAAACAAAACCATCACTCTTACATCCTTACATTTTTTCAAAGCTATACTTTGACTTTAAAACTGTGATAGAACATCACTTTTAATTGTAACACTTAAAAGGATACGAGAATCAATCGAGATTTATGACAAATTTATCCTTTAGATATTGACAATGACAAGCTGCATTTAAAACGCTTCGAAATTTCAGAAGACACTTCAAATAAGGAACAATCGAGATGATGATCCAATCACACATTACCCGAAGTCTTGTACCTGAAAAACTCTCGAACCCAAAGTCATAGTTTAACACGTACCCGCGTTGAATTCTTTAGCATTTATTAGCAAAAACAACCTTACGATTCTTTTTAAAGTAGCCAGTTTTGTCACAGCTCCAACAAGTCAACTTCGACTTTTCAGTAAAACTAATTTTATTATAACTTCGATAGATACGCTGCCCTTTCACCATCGTTACTGGGGAACCTTTCATATCTCACCACATTAGCAGTAAACTTATCAACAACTTCATTAACCTTCGACTTAAACCTCTCCGAAAAGTCACTATACTTATTCATTGAAACTCCATCTCTTACTCATCCGCATCTTGCAACAAGAATTGCCATACCAATTACTGAAAATCAGCAATCAGTATTTTGAAATCTCGCAGCATTTCTACTTCAATAGTTATATATACATATAACGTCTATCTCCTAAACTTACACACTTCGAATGTGAAGTTTTTGAAAAACATCTCAAACTGTGAATTAGTTCTTGAAATGCTAATGAAGCAGCAGAAACTATAAACGACTTTAACAATCAAAAGTTTGATGACAAAGAATAATGTGTTGGTAAAGCCCAGAAAAAGAGAAGAGTTGGTACTGAACAATGGATTGAGCAGACCGTGAAAGAGACCAAGGACAAATACAAGGACCAAAGTCTGTATTCAAAGAATCTTGATGATTCTGTTTCTGACGAAGTCATTAACGAACACCTTGCTCCTGACTCTAAACCTTTGCGGACCTTATTCTTCATCATCATCATCTTATCTTAAATATTATAAGATATCTTCGTATCTCTCATTATACATATTCTCCATATTTCTAGAGATATTTTCACAACTATTCTTATCTGAGATCATTTATCTCTCCATAATATCTGCAACATAAAAGAAACTGTGTTGGTTTCTAAATTCTGAAAAAAAATTCAAATATGAATGTTTTGAAGTAGTGTTGGGAACTGAAGCATGAGTTAGTATAATATAATGACACTTGATCAACGTGATTATATTACAGTAATTCATGCTGAGTTTCTAATGGAACGTGATGATTCACAGAACATACCGTCATCATGTGCCATTTAAACGACTCTTACATTCTACCAAATCTCCAAACATATTAAGAACATATATTCTTGATAGTTTTATCTTTCCGGATATTTTGGTAATTTGCCAAACCAATATCGTACCATTATGATTTCCTTCTTAGAACATTAACTATGTTCATCCAAAACTTCATACCTACTAATTCTGGACCATTATTCGCTTGACTTAAAGCCGGGAGGAGACAACAAAAGTATGAAACTCCGAAATGTAAGGAAAATATAAAGTCCAATAACAATACATAAATTGCAAACCGTGTATATCAATGTTTATCGCAACATAAAGACACGGGAGAATTAAAAACACTATAACCCCAAGGGCGAACTAGAAGAAAACAGATTCCTCTGGTGGAAGTTGAAAAAGGAGAATGATTGTTGCGATAGTAAGGATAAGGACAAGGATTAGAACTAGATTAAGCATTTTCGCAATCTTTTAAAATTGAAATTGAGTATAGAAGTGGTAAAAACTAATGGAATGGAAAAGGTAAATATATAAGGGAAATATCAGACGTAGTAATCGGGACAGATCATCGCATTTAATTAAAGAGATCCTAATTTCCTTAAATCTAGAAGAAACAGATTTTATAGATTTCCAAGATTTTTTTTTTTTTTTAAATCCCTTGAATTCCGGAATTCAACCATGACTACGTCAAAAATTATGACGAAACTTATTTTCCTCATTCTACTATTTTGTGATAGCTTCACTCATACGCTTCGAGTAATCGGATCATTTTATCCATATTACTCTATGGTAATAAAATCCTATCTATCAACACATATCCGTCATGAAAACATTTTTATGGTTAGCCATGACGACCTCGATCAAATTTTGAGACGAAATTTCTTTAACGGGTAGGTACTGTGACGACCCGAAAATTTCCGACCAAATTTAAACCTAACCTTTATATGTTTCCGACACGATAAGCAGAATTTGTAATGTTGAATCTCAAAAAGTTTGGAACTACATTCATGTAATCAATTACCCTTTGACCGTGTTCGACGATTCACGAACAATTATGTGTATATAGATATGTATATATAATATATAATATTAACTGAAAACATTAACACAGTATTAGATATATGATACTTTACATGAACGTATTTGTTTCGATATATTTATCGACAGAATTAAGAGATAATATCAAATGATTGAATTATCAGATACATTATGATATGATTACGGGCCAATGTTATGATGTCCACTGTGATTTAAGAAATCTATTCTTTTTGACAATATTCGGAAAATGGTAAAGTGATCTATAAGTAAGAACGTGGAGTGTAAATAACTTAGATGTTGGATATCGACAAGTTAAGTAACTCGACATTTTTTCATTAAGATGATTTCATACGTTTATTAAACCTTTGGACTTTATCCCATGCTTCACCAACAGACTGTAATTTAAAAACTTGAAACCTATTATGAATATATATAATTCTACTTTTTTAAAATGTTTTATGATATAACGATTTAAATTAATATTAAATATATTTATACGCGTATTATACGTACATAGTTTTATACTTTAACTTTACCTTTACTTTACTTTTACTTTATTTTTACTTTACTTTAACTTTAATAATTCACTTTAATAATTCATACTTTAATAATTCACTTTAATAATTTAAAAATCTATTATAAATAGAATTTAATAGGTTTCATTATTTCATAGAAACTTGAAAATATATTTCTCTAAACTCTCTCAATCGAATTACATATATATATTTACTTAGTATTATTTCAAGATATTATTAGTATACATAAAATACTACGACGGAGTTATATTCAGATGATTTCAAAATAAGTTTTCAAACGGGATAGAGCTAAGGAAATTATGGGTTATAGCTATGGAGGTTATGGGTATTGTTCGAGGGTATTGCTCGTGAGGTCAACCTAACGTTTATCATTTTCGTTGCGTCTACGTACTTTCCTGCAATATTGAATCACAATATTGATACGTGAGCATTCATATCTTATCTTTTATATATTAATAGTGTATCCCTGACAAGTGCTCGAGTATATATGATTATGCATGTTTGTATGCTTAGTTTCGTCGTTAAATAGTTTATGATAAATCACGAATTTGATACATATGATACTGAGATAAGGTATATGATATGCATGTCGTTGAAAAGCTAAAGAAAAATTAATAACTTTTCATTTAGAAATCGTGTGGGTTCGATGAACGGATTAAAAGATATGGTCAACTGAATTATTATTAATTTTAATATTATTATTAAAATGATTATTATAATTGTTATCAGTTGATGTTATTACTAAAATTATCTTTATTATTAAAAATTAATATTTTTATTGAAACTATCATTTTATTATTTTTATCATTATTATTATTATCAATATTATTTTATCAAATAAATATGCGTACAAAGATATTTTTACCACACGTAATATAATTACATTAATAATACATACCACTATATTTTTATGATATTAAGTGAATTTTATAAATTTTATTACTTGAGAAATATAAAAGTATATTTTTATCATATATGAATTTAAATATAAATTTTTATTTATTAATAAATGACTTGTATTATTTAGTATAATAAGATCTGATAAATATATTTAAATATATAAAACGACTATATATAAGTTATATAATAAACATGTATAGATTTTGGAAGTCATTTTGGGTCAAGTTGACTTTTGTTGACTTTTGCATGTCGGTCTCGAGCATTAGGATTGTGATACACTACGACTTGACCTAAATTGTTAGACAGATATTGACCAACATATAAATATATATACTTAATATAGGTTCGTGAATCCGAGACAAACCCTGCACTTGTTCAGTACCGTCATATACATAACTGCTACGAAATACAGTATTGTGAGTTTCATTACTCCCTTTTTATATATATTTTTGGGCTGAGAATACATGCACTGTTTTATAACTGTTTTACGAAATGGACACAAGTACTAAAAACATATTCTACGTTGAGTTGTACCACTTTGCATATTTTTCCCTAATAGCTTGGTAACTACCATTTACATGCGGTATTGTAAATGCGAATCCTGTTGATAGATCTATCGGGCCTGACAACCCCAACCGGACTGGACGACCAGTATTCAACGGTTGCACAGTACTTCGTTTCAGTGACTACACTTGGTAGAGTGTAGTGAGATTTCATAATAAAGGGAATATGCGACGTTGATTAAATGTTAAGTATGGTTACCAAGTGCTCAACCACTTAGAATATTTTTATTAAAACGTTTATGTATATGAAATCTTGTGGTCTATTACTATTACGGAAATGGTTGATTATGATAAACTAATGAACTCACCAACCTTTTGGTTGACACTTTAAAGCATGTTTATTCTCAGGTATTAAAGAAATATTCCGCTGTGCATTAGCTCATTTTAAGGATATTACTTGGAGTCATTCATGACATACTTTGAAAGACGTTGCATTCAAGTCGTTGAGTTCATCAAGATTAATATTAAGTCTATTATAGTTGGATGTAATATGAAATGGTATGCATGCCGTCAATTTTAGATGTAAAGAAAGTTTGTCTTTTAAAAACGAATGCAATGTTTGTAAAACGTATCATATAGAGGTCAAATACCTTGCGATGTAATCAACTATTGTGAATCGTTTATAATGTATATGAACGGGTCCTTTCGGTTGGTATCAGAGCGGTGGTCTTAGCGAACCAGGTCTTACATTAGTGTGTCTAACTGATAGTTGTTAAGATGAATTAGTGAGTCCGGACTTCGACCGTGTCTGCATGTCAAAAAGTTTGCTTATCAATTCTAGTCTAAAATCATCTACTTATCATCCTTAGGAAATTACCTGCTTATCATCTTAAGTCTAGACGTGTTTTCCTACATTTATTGCATAATAGTGTATAGACGGATTCTTATCTTAGCACATCTATTACTGTGAACTTTGACTGACATCTTTTCAAAGATTCTCCGTAATTTACGGAATTTTGGTATTATATATACATATGTAAATTATGTAATTGAAGAATACCAAATCTAAATTATACAATCTATTTCATACCAAAAATTCTATCCCTGATCCTACGAGATGGATCCCTCAACCAGTTCGAATTCCTCAGATTCCGACAGCTATTCCGATATGGATATCTACCTGAGCTCCGAAAGTAGCATCACCGGAATGGATCAACCAATTTCCCATCATCTATTTTGGATGAATTGTGGATGGGTTCGTAGTCAACTCAACCATTGGAGACAAGAAGAAGGTGATCCCTTCCATCCACCACATTGCCCTCTTGGCGATGAACCTGAAGCACTTACCGGCGAACCTGTTCGAGACACCATTTTCTCACTCATTGCTAGAGTATCTCGTCATGATTATATACTATCCCATATTATGAATCTTATTCATCCGCTCATTCTAACCACCAATCATCCCGGTGTACTAGCAGATTTTAACGAACTTCGCGCCTGAGTAGTGGCTTTGGAACACGTGGTGCAAGGATTACAAACACCATCAGCAGCACCAGCAGCATAACCAATACCGCCAGTAACATCCACATCGCAAGCCTCATTACCACAAGCTTCAGCAGCATCACCAGCAGTTACCGGCAGTATCATCAGCATCAACAATATCGTCAGCACCACCATCACCGTCAGTACTGTCAGCATCATCAGCACTAGCAGCACCTATAACATCACAAGTTCCGTCAGTTCAAGAATCACCGTGGACGTCATCATTGATCAACAACGAGTATTTTGTATCAACGAGTTATGAAGTATTAACTCATTCTTCTGAAGAAATTATATATATGTATTTTATATATATGAATGCTGAAACTATAAAAATCTTTCGTACTAAGCTATTGAATATGAAATGAAAAATGGTAGATACTACTCAGTTAAATTCATATTACTAATATGCTATGATGTACATCCTTCGTTAACAACCTAACCATCGTAACTACAATCTTTGATTCAATTAAATGAATTCGGTTTCATAATAAACCAAGTGTATCATTCAATAACATGTTTGATTTTACACTTTCATCTTCAATGTACTCGAAACTTACTGGAAAACAACATTCGTATCTTGTGAAGTTAGCAAGAGTTCTATGAGCATCAGCATAATTCACTAAGGAAATATCTATAAGAATAAATATTGAAGTATTGATTACATTAGCGAAATACTCCGCGAAGATTATGTAATCTCTAATGTTTTAGAGATTATTCTTTACTAATCCAAGCCGAAAATCAAATGAGCTTAATATGATATTAACTCATTAAATCTGTATTACATCTGAAGAAAATATACATACATATATTTTCATAAAGACTGTAATGAAAAATTCTTGTTCAAAATATTATTTGTGACATTTTTTTAACGGGTAGGTAATACCCGAGAGATATATAAATGCACAATTAATATATTACATTCTTCGATTCTAATTCAGTAAATCATCAACTATACTCCCTATTTTCACAACAGTATACTTTCTTTTATAAGAAATCAAAACAACCATACTCATTCAAATTCAATCACCTATTCTGATCCTTGAAATCTCAGAATCAACTCGAGATATAAGCAAAACCATCACTCTTAGATCCTTACATTTTTTCAAAGCTATACTTTGACTTCAAAACTGTGATAGAACATCACTTTTAATTGTAACACTCAAAAGGATACGAGAATCAATCGAGATTTATGACGAATTTATCCTTTGGATATTGACAATGACAAGCTACATTTAAAACGCTTCAAAATTTCAGAAGACACTTCAAATAAGGAACAATCGAGATGATGATCCAATCACACATTACCCGAAGTCTTGTACCTGAAAAACTCTCGAACCCAAAGTCATAGTTTAACACGTACCCGCGTTGAATTCTTTAGCATTTATTAGTAAAAACAACCTTATGATTCTTTTCAAAGTAGCCAGTTTTGTCACAGCTCCAACAAGTCAACTTCGACTTTTCAGTAAAACTAATTTTATTATAACTTCGATAGATACGCTGCCCTTTCACCATCGTTACTGGGGAACCTTTCATATCTCACCACATTAGCAATAAACTTATCAACAACTTCATTAACCTTCGACTTAAACCTCTCCGAAAAGTCACTATACTTATTCATTGAAACTCCATCTCTTACTCATCTGCATCTTGCAACAAGAATTGCCATACCAATTACTGAAAATCAGCAATCAGTATTTTGAAATCTCGCAGCGTTTCTACTTCAATAGTTATATATACATATAACGTCTATCTCCTAAACTTACACACTTCGAATGTGAAGTTTTTGAAAAACATCTCAAACTGTGAATTAGTTCTCGAAATGCTAATGAAGCAGCAGAAACTGTAAACGACTTTAACAGTCAAAAGTTTGATGACAAAGAATAATGTGTTGGTAAAGCCCAGAAAAAGAGAAGAGTTTTTACTGAACAATGGATTGAGCAGACTGTGAAGGAGACCAATGACAAATACAAGGACCAAAGTCTGTATTTAAAGAATCTTGATGATTCTGTTTCTGACGAAGTCATTAACGAATACCTTGCTCCTGACTCTAGACCTTTGCGGACCTTATTCTTCATCATCGTATTATCTTAAATATTATAAGATATCTTCGTATCTCTCATTATACATATTCTCCATATTTCTGGAGATATTTTCACAACTATTCTTATCTGATATCATTTATCTCTCCATAATATCTGCAACATAAAAGAAACTGTGTTGGTTTCTAAATTCTGAAAAAAATTCAAATATGAATGTTTTGAAGTAGTGTTGGGAACTGAAGCATGAGTTAGTATAATATAATGACACATGATCAACGTGATTATATTACAGTAATTCATGCTGAGTTTCTAATGGAACGTCATGATTCACAGAACATACCGTCATCATGTGCCATTTACACGACTCTTACATTCTACCAAATCTCCAAACATATTAAGAACATATCTTCTTGATAGTTCTATCTTTCTGGATATTCTGATAATTTGTCAAATCAAGATAGTACCATTACGATTTCCTTCTTAGAACATTAACTATGTTCATCCAAAACTTCATACCTACTAATTCTGGACCATTATTCGCTTGACTTAAAGCCGGGAAGAGACAACAAAAGTATGAAACTCCGAAATGTAAGGAAAATATAAAGTCCAATAACAATACATAAATTGCAAACCGTGTATATCAATGTTTATCGCAACATAAAGACACGGGAGAATTAAAAACACTATAACCCCAAGGGCGAAGTATAAGAAAATAGATTCCTCCGGTGGAAGTTGAAAAAGGAGAATGATTGTTGCGATAGTAAGGATAAGGACAAGGATTAGAACTAGATTAAGCATTTTCGCAGTCTTTTAAAATTGAAATTGAGTATAGAAGTGGTAAAAACTAATGGAATGGAAAAGGTAAATATATAAGGGAAATATCAGACGTAGTAATCGGGACAGATCATCGCATTTAATTAAAGAGATCCTAATTTCCTTAAATCTCGAAGAAACAGATCTTATAGATTTCCAAGATTTTTTTTTTTTTTTGAATCCCTTGAATTCCGGAATTCAACCATGACTACGTCAAAAATTATGACGAAACTTATTTTCCTCATTCCACTATTTTGTGATAGCTTCACTCATACGCTTCGAGTAATCGGATCATTTTATCCAGATTACTCTATTGTAATAAAATCCTATCTATCAACACATATCCGTCATGAAAACATTTTTATGGTTAGCCATGACGACCTCGATTAAATTTCGGGACGAAATTTCTTTAACGGGTAGGTACTGTGACGACCCAAAAATTTCCGACCAAATTTAAACCTAACCTTTATATGTTTCCGACATGATAAGCAGAATTTGTAATGTTGAATCTCAAAAAGTTTGGAACTACATTCATGTAATCAATTACCCTTTGACCGTGTTCGACGATTCACGAACAATTATGTGTATATAGATATGTATATATAATATATAATATTAACTGAAAACATTAACAAAGTATTCTATAAATGATACTTTACATGAACGTATTTGTTTCGATATATTTATCGACAGAATTAAGAGATAATATCAAATGATTGAATTATCAGATACATTATGATATGATTACGGGCCAATGTTATGATGTCCACTGTGATTTAAGAAATCTATTCTTTTTGACAATATTCAGAAAATGGTAAAGTGATCTATAAGTAAGAACGTGGAGTGTAAATAACTTAGATGTTGGATATCGACAAGTTAAGTAACTCGACATTTTTTCATTAAGATGATTTCATACGTTTATTAAACCTTTGGACTTTATCTCATGCTTCACCTACAGACTGTAATTTAAAAACTTGAAACCTATTATGAATATATATAATTCTACTTTTCTAAAATATTTTATGATATAACGATTTAAATTAATATTAAATATATTTATATGCGTATTATACGTACATAGTTTTATACTTTTACTATACTTTAACTTTACCTTTACTTTACTTTTACTTTATTTTTACTTTACTTTAACTTTAATAATTCACTTTAATAATTCACTTTAATAATTCACTTTAATAATTCATACTTTAATAATTCACTTTAATAATTTAAAAATCTATTATAACTAGAATTTAATAGGTTTCATTATTTTATAGAAACTTGAAAATATATTTCTCTAAACTCTCTCAATCGAATTACATATATATATTTACTTAGTATTATTTCAAGATATTATTAGTATACATAAAATACTACGACGGAGTTATATTCAGACGATTTCAAAATAAGTTTTCAAACGGGATAAAGCTAAGGAAATTATGGGTTATAGCTATGGAGGTTATGGGTATTGTTCGAGGGTATTGCTCGAGAGGTCAACCTAACGTTTATCATTTTCGTTGCGTCTACGTACTTTCCTGCAATATTGAATCACAATATTGATACGTGAGCATTCATATCTTATCTTTTATATATTAATAGTGTATCCCTGACAAGTGCTCGAGTATATATGATTATGCATGTTTGTATGCTTAGTTTCGTCGTTAAATAGTTTATGATAAATCACGAATTTGATACATATGCTACTGAGATAAGGTATATGATATGCATGTCGTTGAAAAGCTAAAGAAAAATTAATAACTTTTCATTTAGAAATCGTGTGGGTTCGATGAACGGATTAAAAGATATGGTCAACTGAATTATTATTAATTTTAATATTATTATTAAAACGATTATTATAATTGTTATCAGTTGATGTTATTACTAAAATTATCTTTATTACTAAAAATTAATATTTTTATTGAAACTATCATTTTATTATTTTTATCATTATTATTATTATCAATATTATTTTATCAAATAAATATGCGTACAAAGATATTTTTACCACACGTAATATAATTACATTAATAATACATACCACTATATTTTTATGATATTAAGTGAATTTTATAAATTTTATTACTTGAGAAATATAAAAGTATATTTTTATCATATATGAATTTAAATATAAATTTTTATTTATTAATAAATGACTTGTATTATTTAGTATAATAAGATCTGATAAATATATTTAAATATATAAAACGACTATATATAAGTTATATAATAAACATGTATAGATTTTGGAAGTCATTTTGGGTCAAGTTGACTTTTGTTGACTTTTGCATGTCGGTCTCGAGCATTAGGATTGTGATACACTACGACTTGACCTAAATTGTTAGACAGATATTGACCAACATATAAATATATATACTTAATATAGGTTCGTGAATCCGAGACAAACCTTGCACTTGTTCAGTGCCGTCATATACATAATTGCTACGAAATAAAGTATTGTGAGTTTCATTACTCCTTTTTTATATATATTTTTGGGCTGAGAATACATGCACTGTTTTATAACTGTTTTACGAAATGGACACAAGTACTAAAAACATATTCTATGTTGAGTTGTACCACTTTGCATATTTTCCCTAATAGCTTGGTAACTACCATTTACATGCGGTATTGTAAACGCGAATCCTGTTGATAGATCTATCGGGCCTGACAACCCCAACCGGACTGGACGACCAGTATTCAACGGTTGCACAGTACTTCGTTTCAGTGACTACACTTGGTACAGTGTAGTGAGATTTCATAATAAAGGGAATATGCGACGTTGATTAAATGTTAAGTATGGTTACCAAGTGCTCAACCACTTAGAATATTTTTATTAAAACGTTTATGTATATGAAATCTTGTGGTCTATTACTATTAAGGAAATGGTTGATTATGATAAACTAATGAACTCACCAACCTTTTGGTTGACACTTTAAAGCATGTTTATTCTCAGGTATTAAAGAAATATTCCGCTGTGCATTAGCTCATTTTAAGGATATTACTTGGAGTCATTCATGACATACTTTGAAAGACGTTGCATTCGAGTCGTTGAGTTCATCAAGATTAATATTAAGTCAATTATAGTTGGATGTAATATGAAATGGTATGCATGCCGTCAATTTTAGATGTAAAGAAAGTTTGTCTTTTAAAAACGAATGCAATGTTTGTAAAACGTATCATATAGAGGTCAAATACCTCGCGATGTAATCAACTATTGTGAATCGTTTATAATGTATATGAACGGGTCCTTTCAACTACGAACCCATCAGATGAATTGCGGATGGATGATTGGTTGATTCATTCTGGTGACGCTGCTTCTGGAGCTTAGGTGAATATCCGTGTCGGAATAACTGTCAGAATCTGAGGAATTTGAACTGGTTGAGGGATCCATATCGTATGATCAAATGAAGGATTTTCGATAAGAAATAGATTATAGGATGTAGATTAGTACCCTCCAATACATAAGCTGTCAGGCAAAGGTAACAATGACAGATACGCTAAGATATGAATTTATCTATACATTGTCTATGCAATAGAGGCAGTAAGACGTGTCTAGACTTTAAGGATGATAAGCAAGTGATTCCCTAAGAATGATAAGCAGGAAATTTTTGACACAAAATGATAAGCAAAGCTTTTGACATGCAGATGCGGTCGAAGTCCAGACTCACTAATGCATCCTAACGACTATCAGTTAGACACACTAATGCAGACCTGGTTCGCTAAGACCACCGCTCTGATACCACATGAAGCGAACCGTCCTAATCCATAAGGACGAATATAATAACATATGATTACATCGCGAGATTGTAACAACCCAAACCAATAACCAATCGATTACGCGAAACAAAAGATTTTTTTTTATAACAGTGGAGTGCACCACGCGCACAACTGTAGGGTGCGCGGCGCGTACAGGCCCCAATTTTCAAATAAAGATCTCCCACTTCCCGACATAATTAGACGAAATGCTTTTCACAACATGTTCTAATATGGAAAACTCATACGATTCAAACATAAAATGAGTTTTACAAAACGGGGCCCACATCGGCCGTTTTACGAGTTTCATACAAAAGTTCGAGTTTCGACCACACTAGTTTAAATTCTAAACAACACTATGAGCATGGTGTTTAGGGTTAAACTACCCAAATCTAGGTCAAACTCTAAAAGCTATCACATCCCAAAAGCGTCCCCTAAACAACAAGCGGGCTCTCTAATCCAATCGAAGGCCCTTACCCTTGTCAACGCCGGAGCCTATAAAAAGATAAACAATGAGAGGGTAAGCAAAGCTTAGTGAATGCAATAATTATACCCATATATATATATATATATATATATATATATATATATATATATATATATATATATATATATATATATATATATATAATATACCTACTTGCAATCACTTACACATATACAGCATACACGCTAGCAATAAAATTAGCATACCATCTCAAGTACAAAGCTAATAATCTCCAACAAACCGCTACTAGCATAATCAAAAACATATAATCGACATAATATAATATGCTACAAAACAATACACAACCATGGTTAACCATTCTCGTGTCATGGTGCTACCGGCTCTTTGGTTCACACCATACGCATTTGTCATGATGCTACCGGCTCTTTGGTTCACATCAGAACTCGAGTCATACTCACGGTAGAGTGCTACTGGCTCTTTGGTTCACACTCTAACAACGCTAAGGTGCTACCGGCTCTTTGGTTCACACCCTAACAAATCGTGCTATAGCGCTACCAGCTCTTTGGTTCACACTATAACACACGTACTATGACGTTACCGGCTCTTTGGTTCACATCATAGCACGCTCGCACATACTATGGCACTACCGGCTCTTTGGTTCATACCATAGCATACAAATAAATACATTACATACGTATGCATATAATCATTCCACTCACCTTAACGATTCGGTGACGGTTTTATACTTCCGCAAGCTTCAAAGCAAAGTACCTAATATAATAAGTACTTCAGTCAACTCACAAAAACTAGTTGGACTAAATACCAACAATTTCACTTATGTGCATTTTAATGACTTAAATGCATTAAATGCCCCATTTTCATCAAAACCGCCCTTTAAGGGTCAAGACCATCATTAATCGCTTAAAAGCTAGTGATTAAGGTCCAACAACACTGACCATTACACAATTAGGGCATTTCATACCCATTTTTCCCAATTAGGTCAATCATTAGCCCTTTGACTAATTTAAAGTCAACACACCCATTTCGGGTTATCTACTAACCCATCTAACACCCATTTACTAATTAACTAGGTGTGCTAGTGATTAACTAACCAATTAGAACTCATAAACATCAATTAACTTTTTGAAACCCTAGGTTAGTCACCATTAATTATGGGTTTTATGTTCATCACTATCCCAAACCCTAACCCTTACACAAAATCAAAGGAAATTAAAGTTAGAACATACCACTACAACCACAACGGAGCTAGAGAGGATATGAACAACTTTAATATCAGCACTTTGGTCCGAGAACAACTTCTTCCTCTTGGATTTAAGCTTTCTCACTCAAGAATCATACTCTCTCTCTAAAATTTAAGTGAAGAGGATAAGGTTGTTGATAATGGAGTTAATGATACTCCACAAACTGACCAACTGGCCTTTAACTCATCCACAAGTGCAATTACCAAAATGCCCATCAAAATATCTGAATAAAAGAGCAGAAACACGGCTACAGTGTTAGTGCGCCACGCGCACTATTAAGGGTGCGCTGAGCGCACCTAGCTCAGATCCGTCTCCGACTTCTGTTTAACTGTACAATCATTCCCACACATTATGTACTCTATTTACACTACTGTACAATGAAGATTAGGGTCTTACAACTCTCCCCCACTTGAATCGGAGCGTGTCCTTGCGATCCAAGCCGCATGACAAGAGGGAAGATAAACCAACACGAATTCTTCGGGCTCCCAAGTAAACTCGGAACCTTTACTACGACGCCATTGAACTTTAAAAGTCCTAACCTCTTTATGTCTCAACCTTTTGACCTTCTCATCGAGTATGGCAATCGGCTCCTCAATATACTCTAACTTATTGTTTAGCTCAATCTTGTCTAATGGTACCCACGATGAATCATCCGCAAGACACTTACGGAGATGGGAAACATGAAATGTATTATGGATCCCCGCAAGCTCTTCGAGTAATTCCAAACGATGCGCGACTTCACCGACACGAGCTAAAACCTTAAATGGCCTAATAAACCGAGGAGCTAACTTTCCCAGCTTTCAAAACTGAATAATACCCTTCCATGGTGAAACCTTAAGCATCACCATGTCACCTTCTTGAAATTCGATCATTCGCCTACGTTTGTCGGCATACGACTTTTGTCTATCTTGAGCCTTTTTCAAATGAGCCCGAATCATATCAATCTTGCTATTCGTCTCTAAAACCAAATTGGTACTCCCGATTTCCTTTTGAACAATTTCACCCCAACAAATCGGAGTTCGACATCTACGCCCATAAAGCATCTCATATGGCGGCATCCCGATACTAGTATGATAACTATTATTGTACGAGAATTCCACCAAAGGCAAGTGCTCATCCCAACTACCACTGAAATCAATAATACACGCCCGTAACATATCCTCCAATGTTTGATTCGTACGTTTGGTTTGACCGTCCGTTTGAGGATGATACGCCGTGCTCAATTTCAATTGCGTACCCATATCTTCATGAAACTTTTCCCAAAACCGAGATGTAAAGCGAGTATCTCGAATGGAAATAATAGATATAGGAACTCCGTGTCGAGAGATGACTTCCTTGATAAACAACTTAGCCAAGGTGTCCGAAGATATCGCTTCCTAAATGGGAAGAAACAAAGTACTTTTCGTCAATCGATCAACTATAACCCAAATCGAATCAAATTGGGTTCTTGCCATTTTAGGTAACTTTGTGATAAAATCCATGGTAATGTGCTCCCATTTCCATTTCTGGATTTCTAACGGTTGTAACTTACCATACGGCTTTTGGTGCTCGGCCTTAACTTGTAAAAACGTGACGCATTACTCAACATACTTTACAACATCACATTTCATGCCCGGCCACCAATAATCTTTCCTTAGGTCAAGATACATTTTCGTCGTGCCAGGATGAATGGAATACTTTAACTTATGTGCTTCATCAAGTAGCACTTTTCGATAATCACCCATCTTAGGCACTCACACTCTTCCTTGAAAAGACAACAAACCACACGAGCCCATAGTAATGAACTCCGATTGCCCCATAATTCGTTCTGCATGCTTGTTGTGAACGTAAGCCTCTATTTGAATCACACCAAGTTTTTCAAGAAAATCGTTAGTAATAATCATACGTAACAATCCCAATCGTAACGCCGGGTGATGACTCTTTCGACTTAACGCATCCACGACCACATTCGCCTTGCCTGGATGATAAAGTATCTCACAATCATAGTCTTTTACCACATCCATCCACCTACGTTGTCGATAATTCAAATCTCTTTGATCGAAAAGATGTTTCAAACTCATGTGATCCGAATAAATCGTACACTTGACACCATACAAGTAATGGCGCCAAATTTTCAACGCATGCACAACCACCACCAACTCGAGATCATGAGTCGGATATCTCATTTCGTGTTCCTTTAATTGTCGAGAGGCATAAGCGATGACTTTACCCCGTTGCTTTAGAACACAACCGAGCCCATTTAAAGAAGCATCACAATAGACCGTCATGTCTTCCACCCCTTCCGGCAAAACTAGCACCGGAGCTTGACACAACTTCTCTTTTAACAATTGAAAAGTAATTTCTTGCTCGTTCTCCCAATTAAATCTCGCATTCTTTCTCGTCAATTTCGTCAATGGAGAAGCGATCTTAGAAAAGTCTTGGATAAACCGACGATAATAACCGGCCAATCCAAGAAAACTTCGGATTTCCGTAGGCATAGTCGGTCGTCCGCAACTCTTTACCCTCTCTATCTTCCCCGGATCTACTTGAATACCATTTTCGTTCACAATGTGGCCAAGGAATTGAACTTCCCTTAGCCAAAATTCATATTTGGAGAATTTAGCATACAACTTCTCCTTCCACAACGTCTTTAACACACTCCGCAAATGAAGTTCATGTTCCTTCATACTCTTCGAATAGACAAGTATGTCATCGATGAACACAATTACCGACTTGTCCAACATAGGTTGGCACACTCGGTTCATAAGATCCATGAATGCCGTCAGTGCATTCGTAAGACCAAAAGGCATAACTACGAATTCAAAATGCCTATAACGCGTTCGAAAAGCCGTTTTCTAGATGTCTTCCTCACGGACCGGCATTTGGTGATAGCCGGACCGTAGGTCGATTTTTGAGAAATACGTTGCACCTTGGAGTTGGTCAAACAAATCGTCAATCCTAGGCAATGGATAACGATTTTTGATCGTCACTTTGTTCAACTCCCGAAAATCGATGCACATCCGCATACTACCATCCTTCTTCTTCACGAATAAAACCGGAGCGCCCCATGGCGAAGCACTCGGTCGGATAAAACCCTTTTCAAGTAGCTCTTGGATTTGATTTAACAACTCTTGCATTTTCGTCGGCGCTAAAAGATAAGGAGTTTTAGCAATGGGGGTAGCCCCCGGAACCAACTCAATGCGAAATTCAACTTGTCTTTCCACCGGAACACCCGGTAACTCATCCGGAAAAACATCTTCAAATTCATTCACTACCGAAATTTCATGAATGGATGGTGGCTTATCTCGAGTATCAACAACATGGGCAAGAAAAGCCATGCCACCACCAACAAGAAAACGACGTGCCCGTGCAAAAGTGCATATCTGTAACGACCCTGGATTTTCCAACGTTTATTCATTAATAATTATTATTAATGCTTGCGTGTTAATGAATGTATTTTATTACATTGACTTGTTACCGTGCATGACTTTTAATTGCCCGACACGTCTTTGTGACACATGAACTTTTCACGAATAATATTTTGGATATTATTTACATTCATGATTAAGTTTTATTAATCATTTTTAATTAACTAAGGTTACTAGTTAATTACTTGGGCTTTGTTGGATTTATTTGTTAATTGCTTGGACTTGGGCTTTTATTAATGTTAATGGACTTAGAAGCCCACCCTACATTCTTAAAGGATTATTTAGCCCATCTTAATATGCAAGTATCATACTTAGACTTAACTAGATTAATTAACTAGTGAAAGAATCTAGTTACTTGTATCAATTACACCTTGTTCCCATGCAACACACTTTATCACTATTTTGAGCCAATTACATGCAAAGAACTAGTGGGCTTTTCCCTTCCTCTTGATCCCTTGGAAACCGTCAGTTTTAATGGATGGGTGAGGGAGTTCATTTTCAAATCTTTGTTACATATTACTAGCATTCTACTCCACTTTTTCACACACTCTTACTTGCACTCTTTCTCTCATCTTTCTTTTCTCTCTAACTTTGTAAGTTACAAGTTTATTCCTCTTCTCTTTTTCTTCATTAAAACTGTAGCAAACACACTCATCATCATCATTCTTTGTTGTTGTTTTGTTACTTGTTCTTAGTTGTGGTTACTTACTAGTTAATAAGAATCAAACTCTTTAGTTTGTTCTTCATTTCATCTTGTACATACAAGAACATACAAGAACATAAACTTTCTAGTTTATGTTCTACATTTAATGTTTTGAAAGATTAAAGTTCATGTGTTTATAATCATACTTGTGTTCATGATGTAAACTTAAAGTTTACTTTCTTAAGGATCAAAGCTTAGGCTTGAATCTTTCCAAGTATGAACAACCATGAACTTATTACTTGTAGATTTAACTTACTTCTTCATTTTATGTACTTTAAAGTTGTGATTTGGTCAAGTGTTACTAGTTACTTTTGATCTCATATTTCTTGGAACTAAAAGTTAACTTTGTAAGTTCAAGAACATGGAAGTATAACTTTTTAGTTATAACTTCATATACTTGTGTTGGATTTAACTTAAGAACTTTAGATCTAGACTTTTGGGTCTAGGATCTTCAAGATCTAACTAAGAACTAAGTTCTACAACTTAAGATCTTGTTTGCTTAAGTTTATTTTCAAGTTTGTAGTTTAATATTACTTTTATAACTCTTGTAGGTGTTGGATCTAAGATCTTGATGTAACTTTGGTTCATCAAACTACTTGCAATACTTAATTGAGTTGTGCTACTTATCTTACACTTACACTTGTGTTATGATGGTCAAAACTTGGTAACGATGATGTAAACACATCAACAAGTTGTACACTTTGAAATGTCCCGTTCATATTGATTATAAACGTTCCATATTAATTGATTTCGTTGCGAGGTTTTGACCTCTATATGAGACGTTTTTCAAAGACTGTATTCATTTTTAAAACAACCATAACCTTTATTTTATCAATAAAGTTTTCAAAAGCATTACGTAGATTATCAAATAATGATAATCTAAAATATACTGTTTACACACGACCATTACATATTACATAATGGTTTACAATAGAAATATATTACATCGACATATGTTTCTTGAATGCAGTTTTTACATAATATCATACAAACATGGACTCCAAAACTTGTCCTTATTTTATTATGCAACAGCGGAAGCTCTTAATATTCGCCTGAGAATAAACATGCTTTAAACGTCAACAAAAATGTAGGTGAGTTATAGGTTTAACCTATATATATCAAATCGTAACAATAGACCACAAGATTTCATATTTCAATACATCCCATACATAGAGATAAAAATCATTCATATGGTGAACACCTGGTAACCGACATTAACAAGATGCATATATAAGAATATCCCCATCATTCCGGGACACCCTTCGGATATGATATAAATTTCGAAGTACTAAAGCATCCGGTACTTTGGATGGGGTTTGTTAGGCCCAATAGATCTATCTTTAGGATTCGCGTCAATTAGGGTGTCTGTTCCCTAATTCTTAGAGTACTAGACTTAATAAAAAGGGGCATATTCGATTTCGATAATTTAACCATAGAATGTAGTTTCACATACTTGTGTCTATTTTGTAAATCATTTATAAAACATGCATGTATTCTCATCCCAAAAATATTAGATTTTAAAAGTGGGACTATAACTCACTTTCACAGATTTTTACTTCGTCAGAAAGTAAGACTTGGCCACTGGTCGATTCACGAACCTATAACAAATATATACATATATATCAAAGTATATTCAAAATATATTTACAACACTTTTAATACATTTTGATGTTTTAAGTTTATTAAGTCAGCTGTCCTCTTTAGTAACCTATAACTAGTTGTCCAACGTTAGATGTACAGAAAAAAATTGATATATATTATCTTGAATCAATCCATGACCCAGTGTATACACGTCTCAGGCTACATGTAAGTGTTGTTTTGAAACCTTTAGGTTAACGATTTTGTTAAATGTTGTTAACCCATTATTTATTAAATCAAATTAGATGTTAAATTATTACATTATCATGATATCATGATGTATTAATATATCTTAATATGATATATATACATTAAATGTCGTTACAACGATAATTGTTACATATATGTCTCGTTTCAAAATCATTAAGTTAGTAGTCTTATTTTTACATATATAGTTCATTGTTAATATACTTAATGATATGTTTACTTATCATAATATCATGTTAACTATATATATATATCCATATATATGTCATCATATAGTTTTTACAAGTTTTAACGTTCGTGAATCGCCGGTCAACTTGGGTGGTCAATTGTCTATATGAAACCTATTTCAATTAATCAAGTATTAACAAGTTTGATTGCTTAACATGTTAGAAACATTTAATCATGTAAATATCAATTTCATTTAATATATAAAAACATGGAAAAGTTCGGGTCACTACAGTACCTACCCGTTAAATAAATTTCGTCCCGAAATTTTAAGCTGTTGAAAGTGTTGACGAATCTTCTGGAAATAGATGCGGGTATTTCTTCTTCATCTGATTTTCACGCTTCCAGGTGAACTCGGGTCCTCTACGAGCTTTCCATCGAACCTTAACAATCGGTATCTTGTTTTATTTAAGTCTCTTAACCTCACGATCTATTAGTTCGAAGGGTTCTTCAATGAATTGAAGTTTTTCATTGATTTGGATTTCGTCCAACGGAATAGTGAGATCTTCTTTAGCAAAAAATTTCTTCAAATTCGAGACGTGGAAAGTGTTATGTACATTCGCAAGTTGTTGAGGTAACTCAAGTCGGTAAGCTACTGGTCCGACACGATCAATAATCTTGAATGGTCCAATATACCTTGGATTTAATTTCCCCCGTTTACCAAATCGAACAACACCTTTCCAAGGTGCAACCTTAAGCATGACCATTTCTCCAATTTCAAATTCTATGTCTTTTCTTTTAATGTCGGCGTAGCTCTTTATCGGCGTAGCTCTTTTGTAGACTTTGGGCGGTTTTCAACCGTTGTTGAATCTGGATGATCTTCTTGGTAGTTTCTTGTATTATCTTCGGACCCGTAATCTGTCTATCCCCCACTTCACTCTAACAAATCGGAGACCTTCACTTTCTACCATAAAGTGCTTCAAACGGCGCCATCTCAATGCTTGAATGATAGTTGTTGTAGGAAAATTCTGCTAACGGTAGATGTCGATCCCAACTATTTCCGAAATCAATAACACATGCTCGTAGCATGTCTTCAAGCGTTTGTATCGTCCTTTCGCTCTGCCCATCAGTTTGTGGATGATAGGCAGTACTCATGTCTAGAAGAGTTCCTAATGCGTGCTGTAATGTCTGACAGAATCTTGAAATAAATCTGCCATCCCTATCAGAGATAATAGAGATTGGTATTCCATGTCTGGAGACGACTTCCTTCAAATACAGTCATGCTAACTTCTCCATCTTGTCATCTTCTCTTATTGGCAGAAAGTGTGCTGACTTGGTGAGACGATCAACTATTACCCAAATAGTATCATAACCACTTGCAGTCCTTGGCAATTTAGTAATGAAATCCATGGTAATGTTTTCCCATTTCTATTCCGGGATTTCAGGTTGTTGTAGTAGACCTGATGGTTTCTGATGTTCAGCTTTGACCTTAGAACACGTCAAACATTCTCCTACATATTTAGCAATATCGGCTTTCATACCTGGCCACCAAAAATGTTTCTTAAGATC
The DNA here is from genome assembly GCF_046630445.1 of Rutidosis leptorrhynchoides. NCBI lineage: Eukaryota > Viridiplantae > Streptophyta > Magnoliopsida > Asterales > Asteraceae > Rutidosis > Rutidosis leptorrhynchoides. The sequence continues at coordinate 129,794,316 of NC_092340.1, read as the reverse complement.
CTTGTACATCTTCCCCGTTCCAGGATGTATTGAGTATCTGGTTTTATGAGCTTCTCTAAGTACCATTTCTCTCATATCTCCAAATTTTGGTACCCAAATTCTTTCAGCCCTATACCGGGTTCCGTCTTCCCGAATATTAAGATGCTTCTCCGATCCTTTGGGTATTTCATCCTTTAAATTTCCCTCTTTTAAAACTCCTTGTTGCGCCTCCTTTATTTGAGTAGTAAGGTTAGTGTGAATCATTATATACATAGATTTTACTCGAATAGGTTCTCTCTCCTTTCTGCTCAAGGCGTCGACTACCACATTTGCCTTCCCCGGGTGGTAACGAATCTCAAAGTGGTAATCATTCAACAATTCAATCCACCTACGCTGCCTCATATTCAGTTGTTTCTGATTAAATATGTGTTGAAGACTTTTGTGGTCGGCATATATAATACTTTTAACCCCATATAAGTAGTGCCTCCAAGTCTTTAATACAAAAACAACCGCGCCTAATTCCAAATCATGCGTCATATAATTTTGCTCGTGAATCTTCAATTGTCTAGACGCATAAGCAATCACCTTCGTCCGTTGCATTAATACACAACCGAGACCTTGCTTTAATGCGTCACAATAAATCACAAAATCATCATAACCTTCAGGCAATGACAATATAGGTGCCGTAGTTAGCTTTTTCTTCAATAATTGAAACGCCTTCTCTTGTTCATCCTTCCATTCAAATTTCTTCCCTTTATGTGTTAATGCAGTCAAGGGTTTTGCTATTTTGGAGAAATCTTGGATGAATCTTCTGTAGTAACCAGCCAATCCTAAAAATTGACGTATATGCTTCGGAGTTTTTGGGGTTTCCCACTTTTCAACGGTTTCGATCTTTGCCGGGTCCACCTGGATACCTTCTTTGTTCACTATGTGACCGAGGAATTGAACTTCTTCCAACCAAAATGCACACTTTGAAAACTTAGCGTACAGTTTTTCTTTCCTCAATACTTCTAGCATTTTTCTCAAATGTTCTTCGTGCTCTTGATCATTCTTTGAGTAAATAAGTAAGTCATTGATAAAAACAATGACAAACTTGTCAAGATATGGCCCACACACTCAGTTCATAAGGTCCATGAACACAGCTGGTGCGTTAGTCAATCCAAACGGCATAACTATAAACTCGTAATGACCATAACGCGTCCTAAAAGCAGTTTTTGGAATATCATCCTCCTTTACTCACATTTGATGATATCCAGAACGTAAATCGATCTTCGAATAAATCGACGAGCCTTGTAGTTGATCAAATAAGTCGTCAATTCTCGGCAGTGGATAACGGTTTTTGATGGTAAGTTTGTTCAACTCTCTGTAGTCAATACACAACATAAATGTACCATCCTTCTTCTTGACAAACAAAACAGGATCTCCCCATGGTGATGTGCTTGGTCGAATGAAACCACGTTCTAATAGTTCTTTCAGTTGGCTTTGCAGTTCTTTCATCTCGCTGGGTGCGAGTCTATAAGGAGCACGAGCTATTGGTGCAGCTCCTGGTACAAGATCTATTAGAAATTCAACAGATCGATGTGGAGGTACTCCCGGTAATTCTTTCGGAAATACATCGGGAAATTCTTTTGCGACGGGAACATCATTGATGCTCTTTTCTTCAGTTTGTACTTTCTCGACGTGTTCTAGAATAGCATAGCAACCTTTTCTTATTAGTTTTTGTGCCTTCAAATTACTAATAAGATGTAGCTTCGTGTTGCCCTTTTCTCCGTACACCATTAAGGGTTCTCCTTCTTCTCGTACAATGCGAATTGCATTTTTATAACTTACGATCTCTGCTTTCACCTTCTTCAGCCAGTCCATGCCAACTATTACATCAAAACTCCCTAACTCTACGGGTATCAAATCAATCTTAAATATTTCGATACCCAGTTTAATTTCTCGATTCCGGCATATATAATCTGCTGAAATTAATTTACCGTTTGCTAATTCGAGTAAAAATTTACTATCCAACGGCGTCAATGAACAACTTAATTTAGTACAAAAATCTCTACTCATATAGCTTCTATCTGCACCCGAATCAAATAAAACGTAAGCAGATTTATTGTCAATAAGAAACGTACCCGTAACAAGCTCCGGGTCTTCTTATGCCTCTGTCGCATTAATATTGAAAACTCTTCCACGGCCTTATCCATTCGTGTTCTCCTGGTTCGGGCAATTTCTAATAATGTGACCCGGTTTTCCACATTTATAACAAACTACATTGGCATAACTTGCTCTGACACTACTTGCTCCGCCATTACTCGTTCCGACACCATTTGTTCCTTTCGTTCTGTTAACCCCTGGTCCGTAGACCTCACACTTCACCGCGCTATGACCATTTCTTTTACACTTGTTGCAAAATTTGGTGCAGAACCCCAAGTGATACTTTTCACACCTTTGGCATAGCTGCTTCTGATTGTTGTTGTTGTTGCGGTTATTATTGTTGTTGGGATGATTGTTGTAGTTGCTGTTGTTGTTGTTGTTGTTGTTGTTGGGCCATTTGTTGTAATTACGATTGATGTTGCGATTGTTGGGATAGTTGTTGCGATTATTGTTGTAATTGCTGTTGTTGTTGTATTGGTGATTCTTATCACCGTTTTCCTCCCACTTTCTTTTGACTTGCTTCACATTGGCCTCTTCAGCTGCCTGTTCTTTAATTCTTTCCTCAATCTGGTTCACTAGTTTGTGAGCCATTCTACATGCCTGTTGTATGGAGGCGGGCTCGTGTGAACTTATATCTTCTTGGATTCTTTCCGGTAATCCTTTCACAAACGCGTCGATCTTCTCTTCCTCATCTTCGAACGCTCTCGGACACAATAGGCACAATTCTGTGAATCGTCTTTCGTACGTGGTAATATCAAATCCTTGGGTTCGTAACCCTCTAATTTCTGTCTTGAGCTTATTGACCTCGGTTCTGGGATGGTACTTCTCGTTCATCAAGTGCTTGAATGCTGATCACGGAAGTGCGTAAGCATCATCTTGTCCCACTTGCTCTAGATAGGTATTCCACCATGTTAACGCAGTACCTGTGAAGGTATGCGTAGCGTACTTCACTTTGTCCTCTTCAGTACACTTACTTATGACAAACACTGATTCGACCTTCTCGGTCCACCGTTTCAATCCGATCGGTCCTTCGGTTCCATCAAATTCCAAAGGTTTGCAGGCAGTGAATTCTTTGTAGGTGCATCCTACATGATTTCTTGCGCCGTTAGCTGCATTGCTAGATTCGGAGTTATTGTTGGTATGTAGCGCAGCCTGTACTGCGGCTATGTTTGAAGCAAGAAAGGCACGAAATTCCTCTTCGCTCATATTCAAGGTGTGTCGAATAGTCGGTGCCATTTCCTTCAAAATAGTCAAATAAAACGAGTTAATCATATAGAATATCAAGAGTAGTCAATAGTATTTCGTAGCGTAATATGAACTTATTTATAAAAGCTCTTTCTTCATATTAGCGTTTTATACTCTTTAATTCGGGTAGTACCTACCCGTTAAGTTCATACTTAGTAGCTAACATACCATTTCAACTACTACAATTCTATATGAAAAACTAATCACAAAAAAAAAAAAAAAAAAAAAAAAAAAATTCATATTCAAACCTTTATACAATAACTTGCAAACTTACAATACCGCTTTTTTTTTACATATAGCATGAAATATAGCACATAAAACTTTGATACAAAGTAGTTGCGAAGATAATTCTAGTTAATAAATTAGGCATTCAGCAAAGGCAATAAAGACACGTAATTTATACGTCCAGAAACAAGTCATGCATTCTGGTTTTACTAATACCACTTCCCATCCTTGGTTTTGTGGAACATAACCGTTGTGACCGATAGTAAGACAATGTGTTGTAACGTCGTCAAAAGGATGAAGGTTACGTAATGACCAACAGTCTCGTAATAACCTAAAAACCTCATTTCTTACCCCAATTACCGACTCCGTCACTTGTGGGAACGTTTTGTTTAATAGTTGTAGCCCGATGTTCTTGTTCTCACTTTGGTGAGAAGCGAACATTACTAACCCGTAAGCATAACATGCTTCTTTATGTTGCATGTTAGCCGCTTTTTCTAAATCACGAAGTCCTATATTCGGATATATTGAGTCAAAATAATTTCTTAACCCGTTGCGTAAAATAGCATTTGGGTTCCCCGCAATATATGCGTCAAAGTAAACACATCGTAACTTATGGATTTCTCAATGTGATATCCCCCATCTTTCGAACGAAAGCCTTTTATAAATCAAGGAATTCTTGGAACGTTCTTCGAATGTCTTACAAACTGATCTCGCCTTAAATAGTTGTGCCGAGGAATTCTGACCGACTCTAGACAAGATTTCATCAATCATGTCTCCGGGTAGGTCTCTTAAAATATTGGGTTGTCTATACATTTTGTGTTTTTATACTGTAAAATAGACAAGAGTTAGATTCATAAAAAAATACTTATTAATACAAGCAATTTTTACATATATCATAAAGCATAAGCACACTATATTACATATATAACACCACACGAATACAACTATCTTATTCCGACTCGCTCATTTCTTCTTCTTCGGTTTTGGTTCGTTTTGCCAAGTTTCTAGGGATATATGATGTTCCCCTAATACGAGCCGTCGTTTTTCACATTGGTTTAGAAAAACCTGGTGGTTTAGAGGTTCCCGGGTTATTGTCACAACTTAAGAAATACGGGTGTTAATGATACATATAAAGTTCATCGTGTTTGGAATCAAATTTCTCTATTTTTATGCCCTTTTCCCTTATTGTTCTCTTTTGCCTTATTAAATTGTGTTGGGGTAATTTCTATAACATCATCGGAATCCTTGTCGGGATCCGATTCATCGGAGAATTGGTAATCCTCCCAATACTTTGCTTCCTTGGCGGAAACACCATTGACCATAATTAACTTTGGTCGGTTGGTTGAGGATTTTCTTCTACTTAACCGTTTTATTATTTCCCCCACTGGTTCTATTTCTTCTTCCGGTTCCGATTCTTCTTCCGGTTCCAATTCTTCTTCCGGTTCCGACTCTTCTTCCGGTTCCTCTTCGGGAACTTGTGAATCAGTCCACGAATCATTCCAATTTACATTTGACTCTTCATTATTATTAGGTGAGTCAATGGGACTTGTTCTAGAGGTAGACATCTATCACATAATATCAAACACGTTAAGAGATTAATATATCACATAATATTCACATGTTAAAAATATATAGTTTACAACAAAAATGTTAAGCAATCATTTTTAAAGAAAACACGGTCGAAGTCCAGACTCACTAATGCATCCTAACAAACTCGATAAG